>NC_056739.1:1518554466-1518694466 GCF_019279795.1 Protopterus annectens
TAATGACAAAAATAAGCAAAAAAAAAGCACAATACGATAGAAATTCAATTACAAAATCCTTGGAAGAGTAATTAATGAAGAAATAAAGCAAGTAACTCACAAAGACTCTATTCAACTATTTACAGTATTAACAAATTTGTTAGACATTTGTGTCGGGGCATGAGTTTAAAGAAACAGCTTTCAACAGCTGGGAGATTTAGATACAAGGTGAGATAATAGGTTGCAGTAATATAAAGAGAAGAAAATATATGGGAGAAGTAATATCCAAGTGGATGGTAGGTGAAGTATAGAGGGGGGGTAAACGTAGTGATAGGGACATGAGGAAGAGTAGTGGAAAGAGTTGAAAAGAGAGATGGAAGCTGAGATCAGTCAGGATTTGAGCAAGGGCATAGCCAGTGAGTTATAAGATAGTTTCTTAGTTGTTTTCTGAACAGTTGTGATGAGCCTAGAGTGGTCCGCTCTATGGGGAGTTTATTCCAGTGTGAGCCATTGGTATTTGTAAACAAGGAGACCCCAGCTTTATTGTGTGTTTTGAGGGTGGCCACTAGTAATTTGTTAGCTGAGCGAAGGGAAGTAAGATTCCTGTAAGGGACAACAAGGTTATTTAGTATAGGTGTATTAGAAGGGTAATGGAGAATTTTATAGGTAATAACTAATTGCTGAAGGAGAATGAGATTTTGAAGTTCAAGCCAGTCAAGTTTTTTGAGATTAACACAATGATGTGTGAGAAATGGGGCACCTGTGGCAAACCTGGCAATGCTGTGGTAGGCTGTGGCAAGTTTCTGAAGGTTAGATTTTGAAAGGTTTATAAAAGATGGGGAGGCATATAATAATATAGAGATAAGATGAGTTTGGGCTAAAGACACCCTGGTGGTTGCTGTTAGAAAGGGCTTAAGTCTATAGAGGGCACCTATTTTTTATTAACAGTTTTGATAGTTAGGTCAATGTGGTAATCAAAGTTTAGTTGATTATCTATTGTAACACCTAGTAGTTTAGCGGAACTATCAGGTGTAATGATAGTGCCATTGTCAGACACAATAGAAAAGGAAAGAGGGGTAGATTTCAGGGTTGGAGAAAATAGTAATAATTTAGTTTTTGGGATTAAGGAGGAGACATATATCTTGGAACCATCTTTCTGCTGTTGTAAAGACTTTTGGGTGGAAGAATGAAGTTCAGCTGGAGATACAGCAGAACAGATGAGAGTTGAATCGTCAGCATATTGAATACATGAGGGTGTTGGGAGTGAGATAGACAGGTTGTTTATAAATATGGAGAAGAGAAGGGGTCCTAATATGGATCCTTGTGGGACACCAATAGTGACTGGGAGCTGAGATGAGAGATGGCTGTCCCAAAGGACTGCTTGTTGTCTATTTTTCAGATAAGAGTCAAACCAGTGCAATGCTGAAGGTTCAAGTGAGAGATTTCAAAGTGTCTAGTAAAAGTTGATGGTTGACCATATCAAAGGCTTTAGAGAGGTCAAGAAACAAAGCAGAAGAGTATAGTTTGTTATTGCGATTTTTGTTGATAGTATCTGTAAAGGAGAGAAGAGCAGTGGAAGTACTATGGAAAGGTCTAAAGCCATGTTGAGTGTCTGAAAGTAGGTTATTATGTAAAAGATGATGTAAAAGTTGCTGGTGTATACAACGCTCCATGATTTTAGATAGTGGTGATAGTAAGGCTATAGGACGGAAATTAGAAAGTTCATTAGAGTTTCCTCCTTTATGCAAAGGAACGATATGGGAGACTTTCCAGAGGGAAGGGATAGTAGATTCGGTTATTGTTCTGTTAATTAAAATAGAGACTGGGTATGCTAGTTCTGCTGATGCTAGCTGCAGATATTCAGCTGGTAGTTGGTCAGCTGAAGGAGTACAAGGTTTGAGTTTTGACAGTAACTTTTGTATATATGTTGTGGAGACTGTACTGAATGTTAAAGTGGGGGTGTTATTTTGAGGGGAGATGTTTTTAAGGGAAGTATGGGGAGTCATGTTCTTTGCAAGACAGGTGACTGTTTCAGTGAAGAAGTTGTTAAATGTATTGGCTATTAGGTTGGGTGGGATTTGTGCTAAGGTAGCTGGAGTAGGTGTTTTGGTATTTCCTGGATGGAGTAGTTTATTGATTCCTGACCAGAATTTTTGGGGTTATGATTTTGATTTTTTTGATATTGAAGGTAATAATTCTTTTTATCAAGATGGGTAAGTTTTTTTGTGGTGTTTCTAAGGTGTTTGAAGTTTTGATGGTCAGTTGGGTTTTTAGTTGTTCTCCATTTTGTCCATAGTTTATTCCTTAATAGCATTGTTTGCTTGGTTTCTTTGGAAAGCCAAGGGGCAGCTTTGGATCCTGTTCTAATTAAGCGTGAGGGGCATGATACTCAAGAATTTGGAGGAATGTGTTGTTGAAATGGGCCACCGCTTCATCCAGAGGAAGGTGTTTTAGAGCAGACCAGTTACATTGTTTGAGTTCATTGAGGAAAATAGGAAGGTTAAATTTCTTTTTGTTTCTTATAGTACGATAGCTGGCCTGGTTGAGATTATTTGTTTGTTTAGTGATATAGGTGAGAAGGTGGTCACTGATATTGTCAGGGAGTATTCCAGTTTTATAAGAGAGGGGATTTTTGTTGACCAATATCCAGTCTAAGATGGCTTGTTTATTGGTAGATTTGTGAATCCTAGTTGGGGAGTTTATTGTTTGTTGGAAATTAAAGAGGTTGAGGTGATAGATGGGTTTGGGTGATGTGCAGGAATTCCAATCAATATTGAAGTCTCCTAAGAGTATGGTTTCCTGTGGAAAGCTACAGGAGAGCCAGCTGAGAATTTTTTCGAGGGTATCCAAGTTGTTGCCAGGAGGGATATAGGAAGATATTATATAAATGGCTTTTCTTTTATTTACTTGGAATTTGCTGCAGAGTATTTCAGCATTGGCAGGGGGGGTAGGGAGTCAATAGAGGACACCTGTAGTTCAGATTTATAGAGTAAAGCAACTCCACCACCCTTTTTGTTTAGACGATCCTGCCTTAAAATGCTATAGCCAGGGGGAGTAATTTCATTGTCTTTGGTACCTGGTTTCAACCAGGTTTCAGTGAGACAGAGAATATCAAATGAGTAGAGGTCAATTAAAGCATGGAGTTGTGTAATTTTATTGTTGATGCTACGAATATTTAGGTGTGCTATAGAAAGGGAGTTAGAAGAGAAAGGTGAACTGAAATTGTTAATATTTTGGTTTGAGAGGGTGTGGAGGAGGGAAGTCTTTGGCCCAGGGTTGGGGTGAATGTCCCCATGTAACAGTAAGAGTGTTTGAGGGAGTGGAAATAATTTTGAGTTTTTAGAGGGTATTAGGTAGAACTTTCTAGTTGTGTGATACTTGTTATGGAGTATTCTATGATAATGTGGAGGAAAGTAAGGGCAGGATGAGAGGAGGTTAATGTAGGTTTGTTTAGGTAGGGGAAGGACAGTGCTAGTATGTTTAGCTAAGCTAGGAGATCTGCTGAGGGTGTAGTACTCATAGGAAGTAAGGGTATGGTATAAAAGAAGGATGTTAAGTAGCAGGAGTAGATAAAGTAGTTTAAAAGGCAGGGACATGTTGAGATAGATGAGCTTGACAAGGTATATATATGACAATATATATATTAGGTTTTGTTGGCTTGTGCAGTAAAGTAGAAATTATGTTGTTATTCTCATCGGTAATAAAACATTCATCCAAATATTCAGTACCTGTTCTTAAAGAGTCACTAGAGAAAATATTTCTTCCTGATTATCATACAAAATGTAATAACTTTATTAAAACCCACTATGTTCCTCCAAACAAGTCAATAATAACACAGTTATAAAAACTGTCTTTTTTAATGTACTGACTTTTTTCTGTTTTATATTTATTATTCATTTGTATTTTTGTTTGGACTATAAAGTGCAATTTATCTCTGGATGCATCATCTATTACTATATGCTTATACTTAAAATCAGTCATAAATAAATTCTTGTAAGCCAGGTAGAATGAAGCCCGCATAGCTTTACGCTCTAGTTGGAGATAATATTTCTAATGAAAATAAAGTAATTGTATATAAAACAAAAGTAAGAAATGTCTTTCACTATCCTATCTTCTTAAGCAGTGACCCATATAAAGCTATAATAGGGCACCTAGGAGGAAGTACAAGTGTTTTTTGGGCACTAGTTAAACAATGGAAAGGTGGTAGCTACACTGAGCTTCTATACATGGATTTTTCTGAGTAAGTTTCAATTATGATTCCTTGCTTCTGCAACAGTTCCATATGACTTGGGTCCCTTACCAAGGACTGAAATGTTTCAGCTTCACTGTCTAAGCCCATACCCAATGGCCTTATAACTTTAAATAAACAATTCACTGTGTCCCCTCTTTTATCAAACTGTATTATCATGCATTGTCCTTTTTTCACTTCATCTCTAACCACTTTAGTACTTGCCAGTCTTGTAAGGGTATGCTGTATTTCAATGACTTGGCCTGTCTAAACAAAGATTTGTTATCTTGTAATACCAAACTGTCTAAAGTGCAAACAAAAAAAGTTTACACAATTGGACAAAAAATAGTATTTTTCTTCAAGTTTAACTTTTCAGTTCAATAGCTGAGAAAAATAAAAATAATTGCTGTGACCTGAACTGAAAAGAAAAGAAAAAGCATTCTTATCAAAAGGACTGGACTCATTTTCCTGTAAATGTACATATAAATCTGACAATAAAGAAATTGATTCTAAACAAGTAGAAGATGAAGCTATAATATCAAACTGAGTTTTATTTTTAAATTATTTTCATTCAAACTAATATTTTGAAAAATGAATTTAATCTTAGTTATCATAATAATATAGAATTATTATTTAGACAATTATATTAATTTAGGGCAAAAGCAGAAAGAAATATTAGCTCTCTAGGCCTTAAATTCATATATATCTAGTATATTCAAGATGTGGTGCCTTTTTTACTGCTGGTGAAACACATAAGGTATACTTTTTAGCTACTTTAGTAGGCACTGATAACCACTGTAACATAACTCATGCAGCCACTGCTGTTTTAAGCCTTCACCACTAGATTCATGTTCTGACTGCGCCGAAATTGTTCAAGACCAGTATGAATGGTAGTAGCATTAGAAGTATCCATGAGACCCAGACAATAGAATGACATGGTCACCAATGCAGATACTAATAACGTAAAGAGAATGAGGAACCATCCCTCTTTCTTCTCCAAATGGTACAGTGGGGCTGATGCCACTTATGGTGTGGAGGTCCCATTAAACATTACTTCTTTTTTTTGAAAACAATAGAGTCCCTTTGGTGTTTATTTCCCTATGTGTAAATAATCAGTTGCTTGGTGTATCTTGCACATTTGCAGATTCAGGTGCACAATCTGAACATTTAGTCCCACTGTGTCTTTTGGGACTGCAAAGTAAATCAAAACATTTATGTCTGTGATGACCAGCCATTGCAGATGTCTTGGAACCAAAACATCTAGCCATTTGCACAAACAAATCAGCACTCTCCCAGGGTTCATGTAAATCAGTCATATCTTCCATAAACTGATAAATAGAATGCTTAATAATTTTAGTCCTCTCAGAACCAACTTAAGGCATAAATATTTTGGTAAAAGTAAAAAAAACAAGCCTCCACTTACTGAGCCTGTCTTTGTATGGTTCCATAGCTGGTGATAAAGTTCACCTCCCTGTGATGTTGCAGTTCAAATACCAAACAAACTAGAGACACTTCCCTCATGTTAAGACTAATGCCAAACTAAAACTCACAAAAGCAGAGCTGTAGATGAATCTTTTAAAACCATCTCTTGGACTTGTAAAAGCCAGTACACTAGTATCCATAAGTGAAACTCAGTATCTTTCACAGTCCAAAAATCCAACAACACAGCAAAAAGGATAAAATCCAAAAACAGACCAAAGAAAGAAAAAAATTATTGGCAATGTTTTATTGCAGGTCTTACTCAGTGCCCAACACTTTTGAAGAGTTAAAAGATATCAAACCTTCAACCTTACAAATACCATTAGTAATAACATTAGTCCACTCTAGTTGACGTCTTAAAGTGCTCATTTTAGAAAGCAGTCTAGAAAAACTCCTTTACTAAGCCACAAAGGCACACAGTACTGTATTTAAGTATGCATTTGGCATTCATGTTTTGTAACAAATTTCTATTAACATTTTCAGAATATCTGCATTTGGTTTGAACTTAACCAGACCAATAAATAAATAAATACGTACGTACATACATACATACATACATACATACATACATACATAAATACATAAATAATTGACCCAAGGAATTAAAATACACCAGCCTAAAGTACTAATTGACTGTATTGTCCCAACTACCTGTATTACAGTCCCTCAAAAGTTTTTACATTCAACTGCCATGGGGTTTGCCAGTATAATACCAATTACAGTGGCATGTAATGGTGCAGAACTTCATAGCAGAGGTACAAATAGCAAGTACCATTGAGTCAAAAGACCTGATATTAATAGTGTACAGAATTATGATGAAAAATAATTAACAGATATTGCATTTGCCACATCTAAGTGTTCCAAAAAGTGGGTCACCATTGTTTGTTAGCTGATACAAACAAGCCCCCCAGTAACTATGAACTAGTCTTCTCCTTATAGCTGGCTTACATGCTGGCTGATTTTTGCATCCTCATTATTAAGAGTCAGAGATCACCAAACAGTTATCAAGACATCTTGCTAATGTTTCCTGTTATGCACTGTCATGTGACACTGTGTCTTTGGCAAAGCAGGCACTCACACATATCATTTATCAGTTTTCATTACTGATGGTCTTTTATCATCTGCTGTCTACCTTGTTTTGTAAAGTAAGTACCAGTACCTTCTCTTCCATTGCAACTTGGGCAATGTACCTCAGCTTTCACTGGGCAATAAATTTCAGCAATTGATACTTTGTCCAGAATTTCTATAATTCTAAATCTTTTGATATGTATTCTGTCCATCACACTCAGAGAAGGTTTCAATATACATGCATCTTAATAGCTTCAATTTATTTACTGTCATCCTTTCTCAAACTCCAGCTATCACATCCATGTAGTGCAACAGGAATAACTAGTGTTTTCTAGATCAAAGCTTAATGACCTGGATTATAGCAAGATCCTCCCATAACTGAGCAGTCTTAATTATTGACTTAACTGCATCTCACCTGACATGAATTTCCTTAATACAGTCACCATTCCAATTGATTTCTCCCCCTAAGGTACGTGAGCACTCTTACTTAGTCAAGGCATGTTTCATGGCAGCAAGTTCCAAAGATTTATTTTTGTCAAGAAGTGATCAGGGTTGTCACTTATGCAGTGCATACGTCACAAAATGCATTCTTACCTCATTACCTTATCTAGCTGCTGCTGCAGTTCCTCTGGTGACAGTGCAATGAAGATAATAGCATTAGCGTGATGCAGGTTGTTAATGTTGCATACATTGTTTTTTTGGAAAATCAGTTCTAGACAACTAATCCACAGAGTTCCCCATTACCTCTTTATTTTACAAATTGAATCAAAATGAGTGATCTTAGTTTGATCTCCCTCCTTCACTTGGAATGCTCCTGAGAAAAATATTCTCTACTCTGATAAATGTTTATTATTTTTTTCTAAAGATTTCTTATGATTCCAGCAATATTATTGTTCACACACATTCAACTTAGCTCATCCCAGAGTTGCTAAAGTGGTTAGAAAGACCTTCTACATTGCCACCTGATCATGAAGGGATTCACATCCAGATCTAGTGAGGTCATTGTTCCCCTGTACTCTTCACTTATCAGACCAATGATCGAGTACAATGCCCCATTCGGGATGTATCTCACCCGACATCTGCAGCAATTGGAGAGACCCCAAAAGTTCCTCACCAAAAGGATAAAGGGACTCCAAAATCTGTCATATGCTGCCAGATTGAAGAAACTCCAGCTCTATTCAGTCGGATACCGTCTGCTCATAGGTGACATGTGCCTGACATACAAGGCCATGTCCAACCTGGAATTAATGGACATGCTCCACCTCAAAAAATCCAAATCCACCAAAACCACTAGAGCAAGTGACTTAAACCTTAGCACGGACATAAATAGGACGTGCTGGAGGGATAGATTTATCACTCAGAGACTCCCTATGCTGTGGAATAAAATCCCGGTCCATGTGAGGCAGAGCACCTCATTGGCTCTGTTCAAGAGAAATCTTGACCTGTGGATGGGAGATCGTAGGTTTACCCTGGGAATCATCTCTGTGTCACTGCTGGACAGTGGCACAACAAACTAATGGGCACAGTATTTTTTCATATAAGGGGTGGCGTAAGCCACAAAAATTTGGGCTAGGCTTATAAATGCCTTAGGGCAGATAGCCTAGTATAAACCTATGAACCTATGAACCTATATACAGGGAATGACTGTACTCTTTTATCTTTTCCATAATCGCACAAAGATGGAACAGTTCACCCGTAGGGCCAACTCCATTTCAGAGTTCCATTTGTACTTCTGCCAGCTCCCATTCAGCAAATGACTGAGTCAGCTAAGAAGGATTCATAAAGTGTCTTGCCAGCATGGATGACTGATTATATTGTGCAGTTATCTCCACAATCTGATCTCCGCTTTTTTCTTGGGGAGAGGTATCATATGAAAACAGACAGGATCTGGTCTTCTAGCCATGATCTCATTTAAACTGTACTATATCTACTGACCCTTATCAGCTGAACAGGAAAGTTATTAATGCATGGTGCTTTTCTGTTAGGAAGGTTCTTCATGGCATTAAAAGCGTTGCTGCCAAGCATTCTGGGATCTAATCCATTCAAATATTCAAAAGAATCATCACTGTCATCATTACATCATTTAATAAAGTCATGCAAGATATTCATCAGTCTTTGGTTGAAGACCTTTATATTTCTATAATTTGGATTAAAATCAGAGTGCAGCTGTCTGAAAATGCCATACACCTTTTATGACTTGATATTTAGTAGTCCTGTTTCAATATCTGCACATTGTTACTTCAAGCACAAAGCTTTATGTTATCAGTGCTGTTTGTGCCTGGTGCCATCCCCTGATCTGTCACCCCTGCAAAAAAAAAAAAAAGAAAAAAACTTTTCTACTCATACATGAAAAGCAAATGGCAAAAAAGACTCTTTTCTTTTTTAAACTGTAGCAGCATTTATAGCAAGCAGTTGTTACAGTTTATACCACACGTGGATTACTGCTGCACTCAGTTTTGACCACAAATACAAGAAAATACTTGTATGTACTTTTAGTGATCGAGATCAGCTGATTGCACCACTTGTGCCCAGGATGGTTGTCTGTTCAACCCACCCTAGCTATGAACTGCTTTACATCCCCATTTTTCTCTTTGCACTTCAACATCAGCAGTTTGGTAAGTATCTCTGCCTTCTGGCATCACATAATTCCTTCTGTTCATTCACTCCATAAAACTCACTGCCTACTTCAACCACTATATAACTTTTTACAGTCTTATGAAACTCTAACTGCTTATGGAAATTGTAGACTTATCGAATGAATATCTATGGTTAACTATGTTTTATTCTGTGTACATATATATATATATATATATATATATATATATATATATATATATATATATATATATATATCTTGTTTTTCCATATTTGCTTATACAGTATTTTTTCATATTGTTTTCCATGCATTTCTACATATTGTTTTTTATGTTGTTTATTCTCATATTTGCTTCTTCAAAATTGTTAATCATATTGTTTAATTGTAGTACTTACTATGGAGCTTTTCTCCCCAGGCCTCCGTTGAAAATGGACCTGTGTCCAGTCAGACTATCCTGGTAAACATATGTAAAATAAATAAATAAAAAATAAAAACTTATGTTTACCTATCTTCAGATTTTTCCTTAACTCCATCAGTTCTGCAACCTCTTCTGAAATCCAAGGTTTGATAGTGTCTTTCCCAAGTACTTCGATAGCACTACCTTCCATACTCAGTTTGAAATCTCTCCACCTTTCCATAGGACCTTTGCGCACATATTCACAAAGTCTCATTGCATTAAAACTGTTCTTGACTTCTACCAAGGAAGCATGTTTAGGCTCTAATTTCTATAAGCTGACTGTGAGGTGACACACATTACAAGTTTGACTTGAGTACACATTCAGAAAGTAGCATTTACCGTATTGTAGACTGATCCGCAATCTGATCCTGGGTATGCCCTTAGGTTATTAGCCCTTTTCAACAATGTTTCTCTTATCAGAATGTAATCATTCTGACTTCTAGTATGGTCATCTAGGGAGATCCAAATATGTCATCCCCAAAGTGGATGCTGGAATATTGTTTTAGTAACCACCTGTTAGCAAAAACAAAAATGCATGAGCTGTTTTCCTCAGCCATTCAACTGACGACCACAGTGGTCTCTCTCAGCAGTGTACATCCCCACTTTTGCATTAAAGACCCCTCCTATAAAGAAAATATCCTGAGATGTTTTATCAGTATCAACTGACTGAATTGTGTTGTTGCAAATTTCCTGTACATTTTCATCTGTCACAGGAGTTGTTGAAGCATACATTACGTGAAATTCTTAGTTTAAAACTACATAGTGACAACTTTGTTTGTAACATTTCTGTATCCTGACATGCAGCTGGCTGGGTTTCTGTCCAGAATTACACCAATGACCCACTGATGGTCTTCTCCACCTGAACAAATAACAGCTGCAGTCCTGAAATGACCTTGTCCTATCCATCGTGATTCTGCCAAACCCAACATACCGATGAAAAACTTTTTAATTTTATGTGGCATGTTCATAAACTCCATAGATATTTGAAGTATAAATCCTTGTATCCTTTTTAGGTTTATTTTCCCAGCTTATGTTATTTGTTAATTGCTCATAGTGGGACAGTTAGTGTAAGGATAGCTGCAGCAATGGTAGATTGTTCCTTTTCTTCAGTAATTTTGGTGATGGGGGGGTCACTGATCTTGCCAAACGCATATATGGTGCCATATTTTATTATTGTGTTGCTGTGTCTGCATGATTCACTGAGGTATAAGATCACATCATCGATCCAGTATCTCATCTGTTGACAGCTTCCCATCTTGAGTTAACCTATAACATTGAACTCAAATGGTCTGCTCTCAAGTCAGCATGGTAAGACCTTAAAGGTGGCCTTCAGTCACCTTACCACAATGGGATAACAGCATATATTATGGCATTGTTAAATATGCAGGCATTACTCCCTACTGCACCATGCCCTTCCATGTCTGAATTTCTGCTACAGTGCACAACTGCTTATGCGATAAAATATTATGCATAGCAAAAGCCCCATAGGTTCATAGATTAGTACTAAGCTAACTGCCCTTGTGAGCCATTTTAAGCCTAGCCAATTATCCCTTGTGAGACTCAAACCCTGCACCTTGTGTTTGCAAGGCAAACACCTTAACCATTAGGCCACCCTCCCAACCCCTTGCATTCTGTCAACTGTACTATGACAGATGGGGAAGTTCAAGAGTTAATATAAAACTGAATCAGCAAATATGTCAGTACTCCCATATAATATTTATAGCTTTGGATTATATTTATTTATTGTATTTTACATTTGTTTACTGGGAAAGTCTGACTGAACAATTTTTTTTGTTTCAGTGGAGGCCTGGAAAGAAAAGCTCCACATTAACAGACAACAGAACAAAACAAAAATTAAATGCACACACACACACACACACACACACACACGCATACACACACACACACACACACACACATATATATGTGTATATATATATATATATATATATATATATATATATATATATACATTTGGTTATATGGCATAGTATATACAATGATATTTAAGCAACAGAGATAAACAAGTGTAAAGTTTTGTTTAGCATAACTATAGATCCCAATATTTTGTCACAAAGAAAACCGTTCTAGATTGAACATTTTTAATCATGGAAGCTGCCAATATAGGCAGTCCAGAAGAACTGTAAATGTTTCTCCTCCTTTCTTTTCCTTTTGATTTCCTATACCATGCCCTATATCATAACTTATTCATTAAGTCTGTAAATATGAAATTAAAATGGAAAAAAAGGTAGTGCTTTTTCCTGCAAAAAATAATTCAGGAACTCAGAGTAATCTTTATTGTGTTTCTAAAAAAGATGATTCTGATGTTGTATGCCTTGATAAAAAGCTAATTAAAAAGTATCTCAAACATATTGTGGCTTATAACTGCAGTCAGACAACCTGAAATGAATCAAGAGGTAAAATAGCATTGTATCACATGATCTACTTAAAAGTAAAAACAAGTGAACAGGAGAGGAAAACAATGAGCCTTGTCTAGGGACTGAACCCAGGACCCCCCACATTCTATACAATTGTCACTACAACTGAACCAAGAAGGATTTTCTTAAAAAAAGTAAAGCTGAAGTCAAAGCAATAACTTTTACCAGACAAGTCTATGAAAAATTAAGAACTATTAGGGCATTTCCAGGGTGGAGCGGGGTGGAGTCCTGATTGTAACCCACATGAACTGTGTTCAGCTAATGACTTAGATCCTGGAGGACCTTGGCAGAAAATTCAGACATGAGTGTCATTTGTCAGTTCTGGGGGCAGGGGGAAGAAAGAAAAATGAGTGTTATACGTCAGTTCACTTATTCAGAAGTGGGATAAATGCCTGTGTCTACTTGCAAATAGGCACTCTACTCCCCAAAGGAGATTGTTGGTGATACCATGATGACAGTGCAGGCTACAGTTAGCTCAGCAGTATTGGCACTGAAACTCATGACTCATGCAATGACAAGCATGATGCCATACCTGCTCCACTCAGTTAAGGTCCTTCTCTCCTATTTGCACAATAATTATTGTCAGAATTGCACTATACCAGTTGCTCACACTCAAATTCTATGCATAAGGGAAAACCAGTCTGAAGGGCAAGTCAGATGGCTATCAGGAAAACGTTGGAGTGGAAGATCAAGGAGGGGTCCAGGGGGCTAATAGCAGACAGCCACAACATGAAATGAAAAAAGGTAGGAACTTTAAGTATGGATAGTCTTTTCTCTGTTTTAAATTTTCATTTAGACCGCTGTGATAGTGCCCCTTGTGTTTTGTGCTGTCATCATTTATTTCCTGTTTTTTTAATAATCAAGATTGGCAACACTGTCCATCACAAATCAATCAACCAAAAAATCAGTGAGTCAATATATAGTCAGTATTAAATCAGATTTCTTAATAGCCTGCATAGTTTTTAATCAGATCTCAAAACACTAAGCAATGCATATGCAGACATGACTTTCCTAGATGTATTCATATTTCAGCTGACCATTCAAGGCATCAGAATGGTTAACCAATCATCCATTTTCTGAATGATCTGAGAAGTCATAGAAGGTATAAAGATGCATTAATGATTGCATTCCTTTTCTTTAATATTGACAATATATTCATCTGAGGTGTTCCACAGGATTAATTTTCTTCATTTTATTTTACAGGTAAGTGGACCTTAAGATATGGACCTTTGTTTAGTCACAATCTAGTTACAGTTAAATAAAAAAATAAAATAAAAAACATGAGATAAAACTTACAGAATATTATTGAATGCACTTTAATGGATATAGGGAAATATTAGCTTCTTAATACTGTTTGTTAAAGAAGTAGATGGCACTACAAAGTCTGCTAAATATGTATCTCAGCTTGATCACTCTTAGACAATTGTAGTTTATAGAATAGCAGCTGAGAAGCAATACTTCACTTGATTCTTAAGGTATGTCTTTGGCTGGGTTAGTGAAGGCTGGCACTTTTGTTAGTGAAATTCATACAGCTGTGTGTTTCAGGTTACTAGGGCTCTTAAACAGAATGCATTGGCAATATGACAAAGGGAATAATGTGACTGATTGATGTTGTACTGGGCACTAATTATCTTAAAGTTCATTGGTAGTTCATGACATTTATCAGCCAAAGGAATGATCTAAGATAATCAAAGGGAAAGATTTTGAAAAGAGGATAATTTGCAGATGGAATGTTAGACAGAGTGTTTGATTGTGATGCAGCAATGTTTGAATTTTTGCACTCCTGTGATAAAATCAGATTTAATTTTACACAGTTTAGAATTTTTGTTAGCTATCAGATGAGACAGCATCAGTAATACGAACAACATTGACAAGAACTAGAAGAATTTAACTTGTTTAGTATACCTAATATTTTACCTCTCCATTTATAGAAGCATATTAACAATGAAATGAGACCAAGACAGACTGCTAGTTATCTCTTAGTTAGAATATTTCCCAGTAGTTGTTCATCAGGCCCAACAATGCCACATTTTAATGTCACCTTTCTAAGGTGTTTCTGAGGTTTACAAAGGGTTAACCTTAATTTTTCCAAAGGTCAACCGAGTGTCATATGTCAGTTCACTCTAAAATATGTCATGATTATTAGTTTATTGTTATGGGTAGTGGAAATTAAATGAGGAAAGTGTTAGAATGTGCTATTGTTGTTAGTCTTTTTTGTTAATAGTGGGAATACTTGGCTCCCTATTGGTCCTTTTTGATCAGTCAAAAAGTAGTTCCTTATACTATTCTGGCATGTCCAAAAGTCAGTTTTGGGTTTACTCTCCAGTCCAGCTGGTGAATCTGGGAATCTTGAGGCAATGTTACAACTGCCTTATGTACACAGCCCGCCCTCTCCTCCTCCCAACAAGCTCAAATATATGTGAGAGATGCAACTATACAGCCAAACTGAAGGCTGAGCTCTCTCAACCCAGTACTGGCGCAGTCAGTCAGGAGGAGAAGGTAACCTCACACACCACAAATCCAGTCTCACATAGACCTATCGCAACAGCAAACCAAACACATAAACGCACAAAAACATACTCGGAGGCTCTAAATAAAAATCTGCCCAAACAGCAGAGACCTCCAAAGCAGACATCCAAGCAACCGCTACCCCACAACAATACCCACGTATCGCATAGTCAGTGTGCTGCACAGTCACAACCCTTAAGGCTAAACAACACACCTAATACACTTAGTCCATAGGTTAGTACTAGGCTAACTGCCCTTGTGAGCCATTTTTTAAGCCTAGCCAGTTACCACTTGTGAGACTCAAACCCTGCACCTTGTGTTTGTAAGGCAAACACCCTAACCATTAGGCCACCCTCCCATCCCAACTTGTAGTAGGTGACTCTATTGTCAGACACACTGATGTCCCACTCACCAGGCTGAACAAGGAGAAGGTCACTATAAGCTGCCTGTCGGGTGCCAGGATCCGCCACAAAACACAAGCACTCAGGTCACTCAAAATCAAGTACAAATATGACTCCGTCATTGTCCATGCCGGTGTGAATGACCTGAGACATACCTCCCTGGACTACATGAAAAAAGACATAGAGGAGCTCTCTGATCATGTAGCCCAGGCCGGTATGACCCTGACCTTGAGTAGCATCTTACCCTCACCAAGAATGATGCCACAGTATAAAGACAAAATGATCAATTTTAACAATTGGCTAAAGTATTGGTGTCATTCAGAGGGGATCCAGTGTCTGTCAGTCTGGGCTGACATGCTCGACAAGCCACATTGCTTCACTAAGGACGGCTTGCACCTGTCACCCCTGGGCTTTCGAATACTGGCTAAGGCTCTTGCCACCCCCATAGTGCCTTTTTTAGGCAAGGCTCAAAAGACAAACCCACATCCATAGACAACACAAGGAAAAAGAAACTAAGGGTAATGCTGCTCAAAGCCAGAAGTCTTAACCTCAAGATGCAGGCACTCGAGGCTCTCCTCAGTATGGAGAATATTGATATCTGTACAGTAAGAGAAACCTGGTTCAAGGCTCCCAAGAGTAACCCAGCACTACCAGGTTATACCTCATACCATGCTTTCCGGCCCCAAAACTCGGACCGAACCACAAAAGGAGGGGGAGTATCCATATTCATCAAAGATACCCACACCTCCAGGTTAGTGGCACTGCACGAAGCATCGGAGATCATCCATGTGCAACTAACAGTGGGCAAAACTGCCTTTCAGTTTGTAGCCTGCTACAGACCAACCTCCCAAACGCAGGAACCCCACTCGGCTTTCCTGAGAACACTGGAGAATATGAAGGTCTCTCCAAACACCATTATATTGGGTGACTTCAACTACCCAAACATAAACTGGGAGCACTACTCAAGCCCCAACACCCTCGCCCAACGGTTCCTACAATTTATAAACTCAAATGCTATGGAACAACTGGTCACCACTCCCACAAGTGGGGAAAACATATTGGACCTGATCATCACCAACATGGGGACTCTATGTTCCATACCAGAGGTATACCCCTCATTGGTAAGATCTGACCATAAATTAATCTCACTGGACATCCATATCTCGTCCCCACCCCCAGCCAAGGAAACCACGGTGAAGAACTTCTCAAAAGCAAACTTCACACTTCTCAAAACCGAGGTGGAATCCTTCAAAGCCCCCGGGCCAGAGGAAAATACGGCCCAAACTGCAGAATCCTTTACAGACGCATTCTATGGACACCTACAGGAATGCATGGATCGTGCTATCCCAAATAAAACCAAGACTCACTCCTCCAAAGGCAGGAGACCTGTCTGGTGGACCCCAGCCATAAATAAGCTATACAACAGAAGGAGGAAGCTACTACATGATAGAGCAAAATCCCAAAAAGGGAATGCATCTCTGATCAGTACTAGCAAGAAACTACGATCCCTCATAAAGTCATCTAAGGCCAGCTTCAAAAGGAAAATTGCACAAGACGCTAAAGATAATCACAAGGCCTTCTTTAGTTATGTCAGGAACCTGGGTGGCAACTCCTAGATATACTCTGAGTTAGTGCAAAATGACAAAAAATACACTGAACCCACAGACATTGCCAACATCCTGGCAAACAGGTTCAGTGCAACCCCCCCCCTTCCCCCCCAAAAGAGCAAATGTCTATCCCAACAGAGTGCAGCCTCCCTGACATCACAGATGCACAGGTAAGAGCTGCCCTCTCCAAAGCAAAACACACAGCATCAATGGGACCGGACGGTGTCCCGGGCTGTGTCTTACACGAGCTCCAAGAAGAACTGAACCCTCACATAAAGTCACTGTTCAACCTCAGCCTTACTACAGGATATGTACCCAAGGAATGGCGTACAGCAATAGTGGTCCCACTCCACAAAGGTGGTGCCACAACGGACCCCAGAAACTATCGCCCTATAAGCCTGACTAGCCTGGTCTGCAAAGCTATGGAGTGTATCATCATGGAACTCATAAACAAAGACATTGGGAACCTCCAAACACTGGATCCTACCCAATTCGGCTTTGTTAAGGGCAGATCTTGCCTCTTGAACCTGGTCGACTTCTTTGAAACAGTCACCAAGGCCATAGATGAAGGGAAGGTAGTCCACACAGCCTACCTGGACCCCGCAAAAGCCTTTGACACAATACCCCACTCGGGCATCATAAATAAGCTCACCAGCTTAAATATCAACCCCTATGTTACAAGATGGGTTGCAAACTGGCTCAGGGATAGAACCCACATGGTCAGAATTGCAGGTGCCATATCAGACTCTAAACCAGTTACAAGTGGCATCCCACAAGGCTCAGTCCTGGGACCTCTCTTGTTCGGTATATATTTCTCTGAGGTACAGGCTAACACGGGAGGACTATGGCTGACCAAGTTCGCAGATGACTGCAAACTGGGTGCCATAATTGACTCACTGACTGACACAAGCATCCTCCAAAAGGGTCTCACAGAGATGGATAACTGGTGCCAGAGCCATGGCCTAAAGCTAAATGCCAAAAAGTGCATAGTCATCCCCTTTGGGAAAAACAAAGTGCCCACAAATTACCACATAGGTGGTAATCCATTAAGTACGGAAGAAGTAATTAGGGATTTGGGGACCCAAGTCAACAGCAATCTCTCCTTTGACAATCACATTGCCAAAGTGGTTAGAAAGACCTTCTATATAGCCCACCTTATCATGAAAGGGTTCACATCTAGATCAAGAGAGGTCATTATGCCCCTCTACTCATCACTCATCAGGCCCATAATTGAATACAGTGCTCCTTCCGGGATGTACCTTACCCGACACCTGCAGCAACTGGAAAGACCCCAAAAGTACCTCACCAAGAGGATCAAGGGACTCAAACAGATGCCCTACGCAGTTAGGCTAAAGAAACTCCAGCTCTACTCAGTTGTTTACCACCTACTCAGAGGCGATCTGTGCCTGACGTATAAAGCCATGTCCAAACCAGAATTAATGGACATGCTCCACCTCAGGAAATCCAAATTCCTTAGAGCTACATGCTCCGGGGACTTAAACCTCAGCACAGAAATAAATAGGACATGCTGGAGGGACAGATTCATATCCCAGAGGCTCCCCTCACTCTGGAACAAAATCCCAATCCATGTTAGGCAAAGCCCCTCAATGATCCTCTTCAAGAGAAATCTTGAAGAGTGGATGGGAGACCATAGGTTTACCCCTGGGATCTCTTCTGTGTCCCTACTAGACAGAGGCACAGTAAACTAACCTTAAAAGGGCTATCTTCTGTGACCTACTATACAGAGGCACAGTCAACTAATCTAAGAGGGTGGCGAAAGCAAAACACACTCTGGCTAGGCTTATAAATGCCCTAGGGCAGATAGCCTAGTATCAACCTATGAACCTATGAACCTATTAGAATGTGGCATGATGTTAATATATCGTTAAGGGTAGCGCAAATTAACTGACAGAGAATACCTTGAATTTGACATGATCATTAGTTTATTGTTAAGGGCAGTAGAAATTAACTGAGTGAGAATAAATCGATTTCAACATGATTATTAGTATATTGTTGCATGTAGTACATATTAACTGAGAAAAAATATCTCAAACTTGACATGATTATTCATTTATTGTTAAGGGTAGCACAAATTAACTGAGAGAGAATACTCCCAATTTGACATGATTATTAGTTTATTGTTTACAGTAGTAGAAATTAACTGAGATAATACCTCAAATTCGACATGATTATTAGTTTATTGTAGGGGTAGTAGAAATTAACTAAGGGAAGTTTCATGACAGCTAAATGATCATATCAACAACATGTAACAGCACATGTTTATTGAACTTGAATATGGTCAGTGCATTTAAGTTCAAATAAATCATAGTGGTTCAAGGCTTGAGCCTTAAAGAACACCAAATACTAGCACTTATAGCTGTAACAGGCCTAGCTCATTTGTCACCTTGAAGTGCCTGTTTTGCAAAGAGTCAGGGAACCAGCATAGGGTTATGGAGTTATTCATCTTTCACACATTAAAGTCTAACAACATATCAAGATGTAAAACATTACTCTGGGTATCATTTCATTATAATGCAGTCACTAGTTTTGGTTATTTTTTTTAATTTTCTCTACTTTTTATTTAAGCTATGATATAACCTGTATAAAATTCATAAATATTAAAACACCAAACCACCACTGCGGTGGTGGTGCTGCAGTAGCGTTGTCGCCTCACAGCAAGACGTTGTCCCGTTCAATTCTCAGCTAGAGCGTCTTCTGTGCGGAGACATGCGTGAATGGGCGTACCTTCATTGAAGGTTGTGCGTCAGGGCTGGCAACTTGGCACGTAAAAATCTACTGCCAATCATTAGCGGACCGGAGTTCCGCAGTGGCAACCCCTAACTGGGAAAAGCCGAAAGACACAACAACAACATTAAAACACCAAACCACTGACAGAGAAAAAAATATAAGAAATAACGTTACTTTCCGCTTTCATCCAAAGGACTTCTTCAAAACAGAAAAATTTCACATGATATCATACCAATATATAACAAACTCTAACCAATTAAACCATAAATTAATCTATTTAACAATTAAATAATTAACTTCTAATACCAAAAAACTTACTATAAAAAACAATTCTAATGAAACTACAAATATACATAAATACTACAAATCATTTCTTAATCATTAATTTGTGATATTTTAAAAAACATTTGATGTTAATAACATCATTCAAACCAGGTTTTTTTATCAGCTTGCAGCTGGATTTGTCATTGGGCTACTCTTTGTTCTAAATGATTTTTAAAATCACCCCCTCTAATGTCAACGTGTTATGTGGCATTTTGATTTTAAAGATAAAATAACATAAAACACAATTGAGAACAGATGAAGCTATTAATTATATCCAAGAAATGTTCTTAACAAAGCATCCTTATCACTTCCTGAGGATGGCACAGTAAAATTCCAGAACTTTTCCTATCAATGCATCCTTTTCACTTCCCTAGGATGGCACAGTAAAATTCCACAACTTTTCTTAAAAACGTATCCTTATCACTTCTCTACGATGGCACAGTAAAATTCCAGAACTTTTCTTAACACATCCTTATTCGTTCCCTAGGATGGCACTGTAAAAATCAAGAACTTTTCTTACCATTGCAGCCTTATCACTTCCCTAGGATAGTGCAATAAAATTCCAGAACTTTTCTTATCAATGCATCCTTATCACTTCCCTAGGATGGCGCAGTAAGTGCAACTCAAAGATGCTCATAACCCTCCTCAGACACAACCATAAAGTAGTAACAGTTCACAGGAGAATACCATACTGCTCTACTAGGTAAAGTCTGTTATCTTTTGCTAATTGTGCAAGATTCTTTGACCTTTATGGTGTGTTTTTATTTGCTCAGATCCCTCATGTGTTCCATACCTTGCACATTAGTGTGTTGATTATTATTTATTCATTAATAGTTGCTGTTGCATACAGACAGCTGGATTGATGGACAAATTTAAGTTAAATGAGGTAGGAAGTGACACATTTATGACTGCTTAGTATGAACCCCACAGTCAGTTTATTTCCTGCACTTTTTAACTCTCTTAGTCATTGAGCCCTTCTGTGTTTTTTCTCTCTTCACCTTATTTTTGTTTCTGCTCTTACTAAATTTAAAATAAAAAAGTAAAATGAAATGGGGGTATGACTAGAAATAGTTGAATCACTGAATGAGGGTTTACATAAACTACTTTAGAAAATGCTCTAAATGTGGGATGTATTACCACAAAGAAACAGATGCAAGGATACCAAAGACAGGTCTAACTAAGATAAATTATTTCCAGGAGGATCATACTATATAAGTCATAGTAAGAATCATCCACTTTCTGACTCCTCTTATCTTCAACACTCCCCTGCTGCTCCTTAAACTCTTGTGCTGGTTACTGAACATTCTTATCTTAAGGATGCAGACAGATAATACTAATGCTAGAACTGTAGTGAGTGGAACAAACAGTCATTTAATTAAATCTGACGGGGTTATATTTGCTTGACAGTGATGATGCTATAGCTGGAAAGGAAAGTAACTTGAACAAGATGAGTAATACGTCAAACTAAGAATGGAAGGCACTAAACAGAATTATCAGTTTTATTCCCCCTTTGTGACTTATATGTCATTCACCCTGTTGTGTGTAATGTAGGTATAAGCTGGTTTCTAAGTAATGCAGAGTAACAGGAGTTTACTATGCAAAAATAGGTATTTTGTCTCCTTCAGCTCTCCATCTTAATCCCAAGAACCTTTTCTACCGCCATGTCTAACACACTACTCCATGTCTGTATGTCTTGTCATGATATGTATGTGTTGTCAACATAGCCTGTCATGTTAATGTCTTCATATCCTACCTGAGATGCCAAAATACTAGCATACCACAGACAGCATTACATACCTCCACACAGCATGTAGTAATTACAAAGTATGTATTTGGAACATAAGCAGGTAGTCCTCATGAGGCCCATACTAACTACATTAGGATAGACTTAAGATTATAGTGAGCACATGATGTCTGGAGGAGTACAGGCATATCATAAGCTGTACCATCATAGCATTTTTATCCTCTTCCTCTGTGTAAGTCATAGTACAGTTTTTCTGCTACATCAAGCCATATGGCTGTTAAGAAATGCCCAATGCCAGCTTTCTTTCTTCATTTGTTTATGGTTTACATAAATGGTTTAACTCAGTTATATCTAACAGTCAATAGAACATGTTTTTTGCATCTGCAAACCAGGTACATTATAATGTACAGAAAGCATGTCAGGTATGCCATCCTAATTTTTGTTGTCTGTTTTCAAAACAAAATGTCCAGATATGTCCAGACATGCTGCAGAATACATGCATATTGTGGAAAGCAGACAGTATTTTAATCATATTGAGATACACTTACACACACATGTACACACGCTCTCACATACACACACACACACACACACACACACACACACACACACACACACACACACACACACACACACACACACACACACAGGCCACATATATCTGCAGCAATAATGGAATGAAAAGCTAGACATCTGTCTTTTTTTCCTCTCCGGTTCATTTTGCTAATGATGTTTCCTTTTGCTGAACTTTAGAACCTTAAGAAACAGTCTGACTGCTCTAAAAGAAATTTCTTGATCTGCCTGGTATGAGCAAGGCTTGCAGTGAATGAGAAAAGCAGAAGATGGCTGTAATGTATATTTAAAATGGTCGAAGCTTAAACTGATAGCTCAGCAATAGAGACTGAGTGGTTTACCACAGGCCATTCTCCAACTATTAAATACTGTCACATGGAAAACATGAACCATGCTCAGAAATTCTATATTTGATTTAGAAACCTGCTTCTGAAGAAAAATAAGATATAAATACTGTTTATTGCTGCCTAATGACACCCTTGCGGCTCATTTCATTAGTGCTGTTTTAAGCTATGATGCAATAAAAGACCAACTGTCAAGCTTTGTTTTCTTTTCTGTTTTTCTCATTCATTTATTTGTGTCCTCACGATCCTGAGAAGAAACACAAATGTACTTCATTACTGACACTCTTCTTTTCTGTAATGGTGTACTTATTTTCACATTTTGTAAAACTGCCATGTTCCTTGGCTTTTCAGTTTACCAGTGGACAGGAAGGTCACTAGGTACGGCCAAATGGTCGATAAAGAATCAAAAGAAAATGTCACATCCTGACTCAATTTAATCCTGAATTTTGAATATGGGCAGGAAAGTCTTATCTGTTCCTGTACTGAAGCCAGCTTTCAGAATTAGAGCTAAGTGAAGTTTAGTTTACAAAATTCAAGAATAAACTGAATTTGAATTTCTATATGTGCACTTATCATCAGTAATGTGCTAACCATAACCAGGTTGTAAGTACTTAAACAAGCTTATTGCTGTGCATGTGGCTATGCATTTTTCATATTTACCCCATGCTATAATATATATTTATGCCATGCTATAATATATATTTACCCCATGCTTTAATATTTGCAAACTTCACAAAACTTAATCAAGCACTGCACCCACTTCTTGACATATACTTACTATACTAATTATGGAGGGCTTGCCCCTAATTTTATAATATATGTGTGAACATTGGCTCTAGATGATTGTCCCTGTTGATGTGACACATCGATCCCTTGTGAGAAAATGGGAAAAAGGGGTTGTAGGTGGATGGCTGGACGGATGTCATTCTGATATTTATGAATGCAAGAAAAGTCACACTCTAATATGGTAGGGTCATGACAGGTTTAACCCACAGAGTAAATGCAGTTTACATTAAATCTTCTTACTTACATTTTGCTCCCACTGCGGTGGTGGTGCTGCGGTAGCGTTGTCGCCTCACAGTAAGACGTTGTCCTGTTCGATTCTCAGCTAGAGCGTCTTCTGTGTGGAGACATGCATGAATGGGCGCACCTTCATTGAAGGTTGTACGTCAGAGCTGGCAACTCGGCACGTAAAAATCTACTGCCAATCATTAGCGGACCAGAGTTCCGCTGTGGTGACCCCTAACCGGGAAAAGCCGAAAGACACAACAACATACATTTGCTCCCACACTGATGCTAAATATCCTCTGTAAAAGTAAAATATTATTAGTTGATTATGGTAGATGCTTATTATCAGCCACACTTGTATAACGCTAACTGATTAGCTGTAGATATAGCACTTGGTTGACATAATGCAGGCCCCTATCAGTTGAATGAGTTTTTGGAAACTCGATCATGTGGTCTCAACTGTATGAATTTTAAGTTTCTGAAAACTCGATCATCTGACATAGACCCCATGATGCATATATTTATCCCCCCAAAAAAATGTTCTATTATCTTTAATAACTATGCAGCAATATTGTTTCTACAGAAAATGAAAGGAACTGACCCCTTCTTACCAATATTACTACTCAAGTGTGTTCTGTTTTGTAGTGCACAACATTAGCACTCTTGCCACTAGTGCAGGTACTATAGCTTGCTGACACAGGGTTGTTCTCAAAATATACACTGCAAGTGTGCCTAATTAAAGACTACAGGACCATATCGCGAACTAATATTGTAATGTATCATTTTGTTTTATACAGAATCTGACTGATTTCAAAACCTGGAAAATAAGGAAAGTTATTTAAGACTGTGTTTATGGAATAAACAAATAGCTTGTTACCTGATATTTTTCAGTCTTGAACCTTAAGTAAACAAATGTCAAAGTTGATATATTTAATCCCATATTATCAAGTCACTATTTCCTGTGTGACTACAGAAAAAATTGGCCGAGGTAGAAAATAATACAGAGTATAACATCTTTGCAAGGATGACACATTATCATTTCTGACAGTCATTTTTCATTAAACTGTAACTTTGTCTTTATAAACATCATGAAATTTGTCCCACAGAAATGGATAGGAATGCCTGCTATCAGGCTATGTTATCTCTGCAATGAGATGTTAGACAGATGTACAGTCTATTGTTGTCAGTTCACGGGTCCCTGCAATGTATCAGAATTATATAATTGCATCTTTAAACTAACCATATGACTTTGCAGTGGGGATGTCAGCCCTCATAAGTGTTCAGGAAAAAGTCTCTGACAGTGTAATATCCTCCATTGCTTTTGCAAATCACCATTAAGCCTTCTGTTTTCTCCATCAAGTAAGAGATGAAATATACCATAATTTCTCCTTAAATCCCATGGGTTTCTTTCTGTAGGGCCTTTTTCTATCAGCTTTATTTGATCCTTTGTTGTAGTAACTCAGGATTATCCTTAAACCAAGAAAAAATTATCTATAACCAGTACAATCTATAAACCAAAAAAGTATGGGGTGAAGTTTATACTAGCACTGCATATCTAAAGTATGGAACTCCATCCCAAGTTCAATCAGAACTATATATAGCCTTCATCTATTCAGGTCTTCTTTCAAAGAATTTCTCACTAACTCATGGCTGTGCCCATGCATCCTACCTGTATGACCTATATGAACAAATATTTTGCATTTTTACTAACCTAACCTCTTACTATACTATCTATACCTTTCAACACCTGCCCTCTCCCCACTCTTAGGGTGGACTTGCCTATTTTTATTTCTTAATATAATATACTATACTTCTAATATGTTTGTAGGTACTGATTGTCATATTTAATCGTTATTTTTATTTATTTTTACTTTTACATCACTGGTATCTCCTGATACTTTATTGTAGCCTATGTATTCCACTACCAAACTGTATGTATATATGCTTTTTTTCAATTACATTTGTACTAGTGTTTTATGTAATGCTATTTAACTCTATAGAGCTTTTCTCCCTTGGCATCTGCTGAAAATGGGTATTTATTACCCAGGCAGACTTTCCTGGTAAACAATTGTCAATAAATAAATAACTAAGTAAAGATCCACAATTATCTATCCATGCTCCAGCTTACTCCATCTACTAAGCTGCACTATGTTAAGGACTTCCCTATACAATTATTTAGTATAGTTCCGAAACAACAGTATTTTATAGACTGCTTTGTCCAAATCCCAATTGCCATTACATTTTTTTAGTTTTTATCCATCCACTATATATTCCATGTTTATTTCTTTTATACAAGTACACCTTAACATCCCAACCATATCCATCTTAATTCCATTTTAGAAAAAGATTAAACATTAGCTGCTTGTTCCCTGATGATTTGATACACCTAAGAAGCACATTAATTTACTGCAAAAAGAACCGAATGTAAAACAACTTTCTTTAACCGCAGCACAAAATTCCTGTCACTTGTACTTGATTAGCCAGTTGACATCCCGTTGGATTTTATTATTTTACAGTGAGAACCCATTATAAAACAAGCTCCCCCTAATCATGGCACTAAATAAGATGTACTGTTTTCTCACTCACTGAAAAACAGACTTTTATACCTGAAAGTTCTGTTTCTCCAAGAGGACCATTTCAAACACTCTCCGAAAATATAACTTTGGTAGATCTCTGCTAAAAGATAACAACTCCTATAGAGCATTGCAGATTATTATAGTCATACTCTGTTACTAACTTACATGGCTATACTAAAACAAGTACATTTTATTTTTTTTTCTCAGAGATAAAGCATGCATTCTTAAAAATTTCACTCAGATCTTCTATAAATAAAGCAAATGCCTCAGCCAGCCATACAATCTACCAGAAAGCTGATACTTTAGGAATCCATCACAGAAAACTGTCAGAAATGCCAGTCACTGCTGACTGAAGTATCTCAAAGTACCTTATTGCAAAACCTGCTTCAAGCACTTAATCAGTGAAACAGGCAATGATAACACTTGCAACTACCCCACCCCTTTACCTATGTCTTCCATCATTTCCAGCTTAAGTCATTAGAATGTTTTTTCTTAATTGCTTTAGAGAGGATTATGTGCTCTACTTATTTTTTTCTCCATCTTCTTAAGTCTTATATTTTGGAATACCTTAATTTGCCTGTTTATTAACATATTACATATTTAACATTATTCATTTGTCCCATCTCATTCATAAAGCACTTTGTTTCATATATTTTCCGATCTAGGCATTCAAATGTAATAATAAAATGATCAATTATCAGTTATTATCATGCTCCTACCATAATTCTCACATCCATGTCTTCTGCCAGCCAACTCTTAATTACGTAAAGATTATTCTGCATTACAGTTTTTCTTTTTCTTCTTTATTAATTTTCACTTTTTAGAATTCTTTAAGTTGCCTGTTTATTATCTTTTTAAATATTTAACATTATTCAACTGCACCATTCTGAACCATTCTGTTTTGATGTGGTATTTAATTTTCCAAGTATGCATGCTTTTCTGGAAGGTTTCCATTACGTCTGTTCTTTCATACCCAATTTCTACTTGTCAGCTCTAGTCCTTTAAGTACTTCTTGAGTTCATTAAAGTTATGTCTTGTAAGAACATTAATACCATGGGCAGATGTTGCAGTATGCCACATAAGCATGTGTATATATACACACACACACACACACACACACACACACACACACACACACACACACACACATATATATATGTATAAATACAAAAACCTTTGTTAGATAAAAATATATGTAATTAATTTTCTCCACTGAGTGCACATTTTATAATTTGTTGTGATCTGTAATACAGAACCTTTACATGTACCTCTACCATGCATTGTGTGAATTCATTCCTTTCAGAGAGTTTACACCTTATTTTGGGAAGCTTAATATCCTCCCATTTTGTCTATATTCCATATTATTTCTACGTAGCACCAATTCATTGCATTTTACTAACCCTTTTAAGGCTGTTTTTAGATCTGTACGTGTCCATAATTTTGCATTTCTGCTCATATTGTAAGTAAGAACAAGTTAATGTTTATTTTTCTTTTAGATGTTATAGTTTTCTCACATGCCAGTACATTACAGGCATTTTTTTGTATACTATAGGCTATCTTCGTTTTGTTTCCTCTTTATTGAAGTTAGCTTTTGTACATTTATTTGTTGCATATCCTGCTGTCCTTATTGCAGCTATTTATTTCTCACAGCCATTTCTGTTATAACAATATTATATTTTTATATTCCTTTTTTCCATTTCAAGAACTATACCTTCTGACTTTTATCAGACTTCTGTCAAGAATATTCAGTGTACTTCCTCTGAGATAACTTCCTTCACTTCCTAAGTCATAGGTTCATGGTTAGTTTTGCTGTAGTTTAAATATATCATCTGACTTCTTTACATATACATGCCTAACTTCCACTTTTTGATTGATAACTTTTCCACTAAGTGGCAGGTAATAAATGATAATATGACTTGTGCCTACCTTTCAATATTTTGCATTTTCAGTGTGTATTCTTCCCATTTTTACACTACCATATTTTTGAAACTCATTTACCTCAACATGGACCACAGCGACCTTAATCCTTATGTTCTTAATTAAAATTCATAGTCCACTATCCTTTCTATCTCTAGCCCTAGATCCTCAAAACAATTGTAATGTGAGTGAATAAGGACTCCAACCCTCTCAGTACTAAAAGAACCATGTATAATATTTCTTCTGCTTTTTTTTTTCTTCGTATCTTGCCCTATTCCAATACTCTGACTTCGAATATGATAGATTTTCCTAAACAAGCCTTCCTAAACTCATTTCCATTCTACCACTTATTCCTATTTCACTGTCATCAGGTACCTTCCCCAGGTACTCCTCTCACGTTTTCCATCACTCCTTTTCTGTTCCTTAAAATCACTATCATTCCTTCTCTCCTTTTCTCCTTCCTTCATTTTCCTTTCTTCAACTAATTATTTTCTTGGTTGCCCCTACTATTTTTTTCAATAATTGGGTCTATATTAGATCATCAAAGTGTTAATACTTCGAATGGTCTAATATCAAACCGAAAACAGCGAACTGTGAAAATAGCAAAGCTGCAGATAACCACATTTTTTCCTAGGGAAAGAATGTGGTTGTCCATTTCTGTGACTTCGCTATTTTCAGCACTGTGGTGGAAAGTTACAGGTCGGATTCAGGTAAGTGTGCGATTGTGTGGACGTTAGGGTTAGGGCGGGGTATGTGAGTTAGGGTTAGGGCATGGGTGAGGTGAGTGTGCGATAGTGACAGACTTTAGGGTTAGGGCGGAGTATGTGAGTTAGGGTTAGGGCGTGGGTGAGGTGAGTGTGTGATAGTGATGGGCCTTAGGGTTAGGGTTTGGGTTAAGGATAGTGGATAGATAGTACTGTATGTACAGTTTAGTGTTGGGTTAGCTGTAGGATTTTATGTATATGTGTGTGAATTGCTGTTTTTTTGGTGTGCTTGTGTTGTGCGTGTGTGTTTCTCGGAACAGCAAATTTTTCCCAGGGAAAAAATTCGCTGTTCTGAGCTTTCGATGTTTTTAGATTTCGGGATTAGAAGTTCGAGGTTGTTGTATTCTATGATGTGCTGTTTCGTTGAACTGATATAGACCCAATAACCTTGTACATAGTGCCCTTTCTAGACAGCTTCTTTTCCTTCTTCGTCTTCTTTCTTCCCTGTTGTACATTTTTATCATTTTCATTATGTTTCCTTTTTTTGTGTAAAAATTCACACCATTTTCTTATATAGCCTATTTCTCTTCATATCATTTTCTGATGTATCCTATTCCCCTTACTAAGTCACTATTTGCTTAATATCTGTTTATCCTTCCTGTTAATCATCTTTTTTATCCTTTTTAAATTTGTAGATCTTTTTACAGTACTAAACCTATTCACATAGTCAAAATCTTTCAACAGATTCAATGCACCTATATTTTGGTTCATAAGTTGGACAGGCAGACATATCCTTTATATTGCTTTGTGGTTATCAAAATGTCCAAGTATTAGATGTATGCTGTGTTGATACCTCTAGACTGGTTCATAGTATCAATCTGATCACATGCCTTCCATTTATTTTTAGTTGTCATGAGTAAATTTGTTACATTCCAGTTTCTATTTCCTAATGTTCCAATTATTACCTCTTCTGGTTGAGATCTATGTACTCATTCACCCATCTGCTTCCTCTTCTCTCCTATTTTCATCCCTTAAATATCCATACAGTCTATTAATCCTACCCACGTCTTCTTTCTGTTTTTAATGTTAAACCTTTGTGAGATTGTCCTTAACCTTTAATATTTCCATGATTGTCATTTATTTAGCAGCTTCACTTTTTGTTAATCAGTCACCTCTTTAGTTCATTTTATTTTTTGTGTTAGCTTATTGTGGTGTACAGTATCCCCAAAATAGGAGAAGATGGACCACAGACTGCACTCTGTGGTAGGGCTAAGCCATACCTCTCAACCCTTGGCACAACAGATCTGGACAAAACAAAAAAAGACTAGGGGACAGAGGACCAAAAATAGGGAGAGATTTTAAATATCGGTCTTATAAACTTAAAAATTTGTTATAATGAAAGGTTTTGTGTTAGTATGCATTTTCTTAATGATATGAAGTCTGAAATTCAAATGTCTGTCATTATTAAGTGGTATCAATTCTCAATGATTTGCCAAAAAACACAATCTTTATAAGAAATAGGATAAACAATGTGCATTAAAAAACTGGACAGTCTGTGAAAATCTGGACAATTGAGAGGTATGTCTTACTCACACGACAGTGTAAGAATGGGCTCTAGTTGATTTGGTTGTGTTGACTAATGTAACTAAAATGGGAATAGGTAGTTACTGGTGATAAGCAGATATAGGACCTGGTTTACTCTGACCTAGGCGAGGGACCCATGCAAATGGTGGCAGGGGTTTGTACTTCCCTATTGGCCAGTGCAGACATAGCTTGGAAGTAGATTACATGAAGGTAATGAGGAGGCTGGGCATCATATGTATCCAAGGGACAAGATAGAAGGGTGGTGCAACAAAGACACTTAACTTGGCTTGGTATCCAGAATCTACTACTCAGGAGGACAGGCTAGAAATGCGGTGAGAATTATGGTGAGGGAGAGGCTTCAGAAGACAGTGAGGGATATCATCAGAATTAATGACAGACTTGTGGCAATTAGAATCTAGTATAATGATAGGACAGCATTGAAAATCTCAGCCTACGCCCCACAACAGGGTTGTGATAATGAGGAAAAGACTGCATTCAGACAGCCGTTCCAGGCAAGACAACATGGATTTTGATAACTGGTGACCCAAATGCACATATTGAGACAGACAGAACAGGATATGAGGACTGTCTGGGTCCACATGGGTGGGGCAACAAGAATAAAGCAGGAGAGACCATTCTAGACTTCTATCTGGCACATGGTTTAATGGTGGCCAGCACATGGGTCAGCAAGTGATAAGATCACATTAAAAGAGTGGCTGAAATGCAACTCCTCCTAGTAAGGAAAGTGGGCTGGGTTAGAATCGGTGACACCATAAACCTCTGGCTTCCGCAATCAGCTGCAAGCAGTGGTCAAAGAAGGCTCTAAGGTCAACAAATACCAGGCTGAAGACCTGGAAGTTGACTGGAGAGAAAGCACAACAGTTCAAGAAATTAATCTGGCTTCTAGTGCCTCATCAAGAAGTGGAAATAGGTGGAGTTGAGAAAGAATGGCAGTAATTCAAAACAGCATGTGAGAGGACTATAGAACAGACATGCGTCTGAGCCAGGTATGGAAATAAGGTACATAAGGAACGCTGGGGGAAGAATGCAGAAGTCCAGGAAGTCAACAAAACAAAGAAGAATGGCAGGAAAACGTGGGAGATAGAAAAGTCTAGGAAGGAATACTGGCTGTGTAACAAAAAGGCTAAGAAGGAAGTTTCTATAGCAAAGAACAGGGCATCAGAGGCACTCCACCAGCTTCTGGAAAGTGACTCAGTAAATGGCATCTCTATCACGTTGCAAGGCAGAGACAGAAAGATAAAGAAGATAGTCAGACACCCTTCATAAGGGATGCCAGCAACAGCCTGCTACCAACTCACAGGAAATTAGGGGCAGATGGAAGAAGTACTTCCAGCAGCTTCTGAATTAAGAAAACCCCTCTGAAGTTATATTGCCTCAGACACAGCCTAGGATGAAAGAAGAAGAGGAGCCCACCATAGAAGAAGTAAGAATAGCACTGAGGAAAATGAAGTCAGGGAACGCAGCCGGCTCAGATGAAGTCACAGCAGATATGATGTTGGGTGAATTAGGGGAGAAATGGCTCCTGAGGAACTCAGCATTATGGAGGGAAGCTATATCCCAAATGACTGCAGAATAAGCATAGTAGTGCCAATGAACAAGAACAATTTAGGACATTCACAACTGTGGGCAGTAAAGAGGTAACAAACTCCTGTCACACTGTATGAAAGTGCTGGAGAGAGTGAATGATAAATGAATACAAAGAAAGTAAGATGGGAGATGAGCAGCTCGGATTTAGATCAGGATGCCGCACAACTGACCTGATGTTTGCAGTGATGCAAATAGTTGAGAAGAAGCTAGAGATGAGGAAAGAGTCCAACTGGGCATTCCTAGACTTGGAGAAAGAATATGACAAGGTCCCAAGAAGGCTGATTTGGGCAGTCTTGCAATGGTTTGAAGTCCCAGAAACATTAGTTGAACTGGAGCAGGCTGAGTACAAAGACTGAATGACTCAAGTATGAACAGTGTTTGGATTCACAGAGGGGTTCCCAGTGGGAGCAGGTATGCATCAGGGTTTCGCTTTGAGCTCACTGCTGTTCATATAGGTGATGGACTACCTCAGCAAGCAGGTTGAAGAGGACAAGCCAACAAAGCTGCTGTATGCAGATAATGTGGCATCACAGCCAGACACTGAATAAGAAGTTCAGCAGAATCTAGAAGAATGGAATGCAAAACTGAAGGCACATGGGTTCAAACTGAGAACAGATAAAACAGCTGTAATGGTAGAAATGGGGGAACCAGAAGAAGCTAATAACTGAAATAAAAGGGGAAATTAATGGAACAGGTTAACAACTTCAAGTATCTGGGAGATGTGGTTGAGGAGAAGGGAAGTCTGAATGAGAAGGCCAAAGCTAGAATCAGAGGGGCTGCAGCCAACTGGCACAGAGTGGCAGGGTTAGTGTATATCAGAAAAATGCCAAAGAAGCTGAAACATAAGGTGTACAAAAAAGGTGTGCAACCCATTCTACTGTCTGGTACAGAAACCTAGGCAGTAAATACAGAATATAGGAGGAAACAAGAGATCATGGAGATGAAGCACCTAGGATGGGTGGTATGATGCACACTGTGAGACAGATGGAGAAATAAGGATATCAGAGCAGAAGGCAAAGTGGATCCAGTCAGAGACAAGGTCAAAGAGAACAGATTATGGGGACTCAGGCACACGTGCAGAAAAGCAGAAAGCAATCTGATGAAGAAGATTTGGGGCAGACAGGAAGAAGCAAGAGGAAATGAAGGTATCCAGCTTCTGGTGGATGGATTGTGTGAGAGAAGACTTGTGACAGTCAGGCATGAGTGCTGAAGAATGTATGGGAGTGGCACTGAATCAAGAGAGATGCAACAGCTGACATAACACCCCAACCTCATGTAGCAAATGGGGAAAAGGGGGGCTTGATGATGCTGATGACATTGACAGAGGCAATTTTATGTATAATATTAGCTACTGACTTGTGGTATACATTTTATTGTCACCTGCAGGGTGTCTGCTGATCAGTTTTTCATTTTTTTTTACTTGTTCATGCCATGCATATGGGTGGCATATACAGATTACTTCAAGAATTACTGCTTTGTATGGACATGGGGAACATATGAAGACAGTAATATGTATTTACTATATACTATAGCCTGAGAATTAGCAAGACTCTCAGCACTTCTCTCCATATTGTAGGTGACAGAGTGAAATACTTAGGGGCATATACACAAAGCTTACGGAGACATTTTACACCCTGGAATTATTGCATGAGGCATTTTCTGGTGCTGTAGTCTCTGTTACAACATGCATGTTGTGAAGAACTGCATGCCTGCTACTGTAGTTCCTGACATTATTTTGTTGCTTGCAAATCTTCCCTTTTTACAGGGGGAATAGCTACAGTGCATAGACTACATCAGGGATGATGGAGAGTCATTTTTGGCACTGGCAGCATTCTGTCCATCATGTCCACTATCTATGCATACTTAACACAGCTGCTGTGTCTGTTAGTAATGGATTGTGGTTTAGGGATAATCAGTAACATTAGGTGGAGTACACAGTATTTTAAGCTGTGCAGGTGAACAGACTGCTTATAGCAATGTGCATAGTGTAGGGTCACTTTTATTTACTACTTCATACTATCTTATTATAGCAGTCTCTATACCTTTAGACATGCCTTTACCATAGTTCTTCCTAGGGGCCTATGTACCTGCACTGTTTGCTTCTTTCAGAAGACTAGAAATTCTGATGGTGATCCTATCATAAAACTGTTAGTCATGGACTAAAATGTTGGGTAACCATTTGAAATGTCGGGACCCACTAGATGAGTCCCAAAATATAGAGACCGAATAGCTGGAAGACTGGACTTTAATAAATCAAGTCTGAGATGACATTTCTCAGAATATCTTCTCTGAGGTAGGGTGATCCCAGATATATATGTATATATATATATATATATATATATATATATATATATATATATATATATAAGAGTATATATATATATATATATATATATATATATATATATATATATATATATATATAAGTTGGGGGTGTCGGGGACTTCCACCACATGGGAGAGGAGCAATGGGGCATGCCCCTGCAAAAAAAAAAAACAGTTTTAAGAAGAGCAGCAATTTTTGACATTTGCTCTTCTCATGTGTTTTCAGTATTTTTTAATATTTTTTTTAGCTTGTCGGCACGCAGCATTTCATGTGTCAACATTTCAATAGGGAGTCAAATTTTGCCAATATATTTGCAGGTCCCTCTCAGTGAAAGTGTCATGAACTTAGTATGTGAACACGATAGCAAGCTCAGAAAAACAAGCTTCCATGGAGAGATCACCTTATTACTTCATGATCCCCCAGACTAATTTTTTTTTATCTGTTTATAGCTGACATGATTGCCTGATATAAAACCCTCTTGAAAAAAATAAAACACTCCAAAAGTGGCATAGGTTTGTTGTTAAATGTACACACAGCAAGCTTTATGACTCTACAGAGTATGTATTTAACTGATTAATACATTAAAAGTCACTTATTGGCAAGAAGGAATGTTTGCACATACCTCAGGAATGTTAACCAGTGTGCCCCTTATATTATATATAAAAGAACAAGATGACGGTAGGCTCAGAATATGTACGAGCAGCAGGCAGTATTTCTACATCTAACTTCCAAGAAATGTCCACTCCCACACAGGAAATTTAAATCTATAGTAGTAGTAGCAACAGTGGGATGAATACCAGACATTTCTGTCTTCATGCAGTTCTACTTTTGATGAATTTTCCTTGTGTTCAAAATCAGAACACTACATAGCCTGCAATTTCCTAAAGACGTTTTGTAATCTCTCTGGCATGACAAGACACAAGGGGAATGAATGAGAAGGCAGCATGCTAATGCAATATATATTTAAGATGACTGAGTCATAAAACAGTAGTTTCCACATACTAGACAGCTTTAAATATTAAGTATTAAATATGATAGCAAGAAAATATGTTAGCATGGCTCAGACAGCACTTCTTGTTTTAAAGTCACTAAGATCCTAAAATCATACAAAAGGCTAAGAGAGCTAACAGCTATGCAAATCTCAGGTAAGAGGTCTTAGCAGTTTCAACATATCATTCAGACTTATCCCCACACCCTCTACCTATCTTGAACTGTTTAGGTAAACAGTGAGATGCATTATGCTTTTGACTTAATACACGTCTATGCAAATGCTTTGTCTAATTATGAATTACAGAAAAACTAACCCCTGGACCAAACATTCATGTTTTTAAACCTATAAATTCCATTCTTTCCATTTGGTTTTTAAGTGCAACAACGCATTGTCCCTTTATGGCTGTTATGCTTCATTGGATCTTGACAAATTGTCTGGTGGTGTTGACATGCTTGAATCATAAAAGCTCTTCTTTAGTTAGGTAACATAAGTAGTAAGAGTAATTATTCCCAGTGTATGATTAGTGCAACAAGGTGAATGCTACCTCTGCCTTCATGACAGACATAATAAATATATATGTTTATGTCTGGACAAAGCTGGTACTGTATTATAAGCTTCCCCCTCAACTGCCTTTGATTTCCAGGGATGTTATTTCATCTGGTCTCAGAGCATTGCTCTGTCCATTTTAATATCAGTGACTTTTTGAGAAAAGGTGACAGATTATACAGATTATAGTCAGGAAGTAATGACACTCATATTTATAAACTTCCCTTTCTTCAGAAATGCATGTTAATCCAGAGTCTCTCAGTCTGCCAATTTATTAAGTCAATAACAGCACTATTTGAAAAGTCTCCCTAATTTCTGGCCCTTTATTCACAATTATTTTGGCTTTGTCCCCGATTCTGGACATAAAAATGACAATGAGCTATGAGTATGACTATTTTTTTAAATAAAATAAATATTACATAGAAAGTTACATTCTATACTGCATACAAGTAACCTAATAAACATAATTTAAATAAATACGGGTTTGTGTCTAATCACCAAAATGAACAAATATGGAATCACAGCTGATTAATAATGACATTTTGAAAATAAACCTGCCCAAAAAATTAGAAACATTTTGAAAAAGGAAAACACAGTTTCCTTTCTCAATCCTATCACAACCCCCTTAAAACTGCATAAACACCCTTCCCAACTTATTAATGTGTGTTAACCCTAAATCTAACTCACCCTGCCCCTAATGCTAACCCACACTACACAAGACGACTCAAATGCATATTACATATAAATACATACACATACACTACACTAACTTGGGAATTCAGACAGAATCCCGAAATTTGCATAAGGGAAGTGGTAGAAAGGCCATGTTTCCATGATAGTGTACTGTCATATTCAGAGACAGTTTAGTCAAAATGAGGAAGGACCTCATTATCAACGAATCTGCATGTCTCGAATCATTGTTAATTGTGTCTTGAATCATTGTTAATTATGTCTTGAATCATTAATTACTGTGAGTGCAGATCAGAGCTTTCATGAGGTGGTTAACAGTGGCAGTCAATGCATAGTGTTAGAACACAAAGCCAACAGCTACTCTTCCACACAGATGACACTTCATATCCTTCGCTAACTGCATGGCTGTTAAGCCAGCAAATTTTCTAAGTTTGTAGGAGAAATAAGCAAAATCCATCCCTGAGTGTGTACTTGTCCCAACATTAATTGTGGCTTTGTAGATTTCTTGGGGTACAGGGTTGAGTAGTATGCTTTATGTTCCCTGTCCCTCAAAACTTACAGACTGTTGCAGGCATTTGAATAATGCCCGAGATCCTTACTGTATGCTTTAAAAAAAAGAAAAAAAACCTTGCTGTACTAACTTATCAGTCAGCACAACAGATCGTTACTGATGTTTCCTGTAGCAAGGGTGCAGGGTATGAACCCTTTTCCTCCTTTTGTAGTGTACTCCCCCCAAATCTTATTTATTTTTATATTAGTGGTAGTGAGAGGGTAGAGTAATGGAATTATTTTAGTGCCTTCATGGCACAATACTTTTAATTTTTATACTTAAACCTTTTTTTATTAAAGCACCTTTAAGTCATGCTATATAAAGTATCCCTGATGTCGTGTTCTCACCTGCACACACTATGTGTAAGTAGAATACTGTTTGTGTGAGACGGTTGTATGCTGCGATAGTAAATTTCTTATTACCCTGATTACTGAGCAGCCATAGAATTAATATGTATAAGTAAGGGGGGTCACAAAACCACCCCTCCTCCCACTAGAGAGTGTAGGCGAAGGGGACCAAGCAAACCCTTAATTAGCTTTTTTTTTTTTTTTTTTGAGGAGCATTTTGATCTTAATAGAGAAATTGGAAAAGAGATCCTCGAGTACAATGAGTCAGTGAAACATAGGGAATCGACTCTGGTAGTAACATAGGAACTAAATATACTAAATGCCTACACCGTTGTCATATTCCAAATTTGTAATATATCACTTATCTAGATGGCTTGGGAGGAGTAAATGAGCATTGCTGACTTAGGTAAAGAGAAAAATAACAATATCTTTATCATACAAAATCTTGTTTGCTACCATATTTAACTTGGGTTCAAAAAGTATGAATTTATGACTTATTACAGAATATGATGGCAATATGCATAAATTATAATCAATATAGTTTATCTAACATTTCTCAACACAACTGAATTTGTTTTCAGTAACTAACACGATAAATTGATAGTTCACATCCATAATACTGGCAGACCAACCAATTTACAAATTGCAGATATTTTAAAAGCAAATACAAATGGAATGCAGTGAAAATGCACATTGTCAAAGAACATAGCTTAGCTTTAGAAGTTTCTAAATACTCTATCAAAGTAAAAAAAAAAACAGAATAGACTGATTCTAGTTATTCTAAAGTCAAAATTATCTTATAATAGTCTTCCAATAATTCCACTATGAATGCTTGAATTACAAGTTAGAGAGGAACCAAATCACCAAACTTAAAATGACTAAAGAAACAGCAGAAAAAATTAACCTACAAGACTTCTTGCACCCCTCCCCCAAACTTATATATAGCAACTTTAAGTTCAGACAAACAGGTCAATGGGAGAAATCTAAAATGAATGAATCACTGCTGGCACACACATGGAAACCACACAGGCAGTGATTTCCTATAGAAAATGATTATCAGTGTTTTGTACATTGGGAACTTGAGGCTCATGATTCTAGACCTTGGGGAACTTTGTCTCACAGAAGTGTAGATACAGCTTCCTGAATAAATGTTTCCTTTTTATTATTTATTTATTTATTTTGTTTTGTTTACCAGGAAGGTCCAGTTGGACACAAGACCCTTTTAAATAGATGCACTGGGAGAAAAGCTCCATACAAATAAAGTTCAGGAAAACTACATTCTAATATCATATCTTACATTCCATGCAAATACTAAGGCATTATATGTACATACTTCAGACATTATACATTTGTGCATAACAGTGAGACATAAACTACAAAACTGTTCCAGAATTGTAGGAGAGCTTATACAGTACTACTGTGTCAGTACAGTGATTCAATAGAATTTTAAGTACAGGCCTTGTTATGGTGGTAGTGCTAGTTGATAGGTTTAAGCTATGTCTAGAAGAGAAATGGGCTAGACTTGGAAATGGAAGTCTAGGGCTAGTAATACTTTATAGTTTTGATTTTGTATAGCAAGGAGTAAGATCATTTTAAAGAAACTATAGACTGTAATACAGCAACAGATGGCTGTAATGGTGGAGGTGGGAGGCATACCATTAGATTTTTTTAATCTTATCCATGAGTGTGACAGCAACATAGCCAACAGTTGTTTGGTTTTAGTTTTGAAGATGTGTGGGCTTTCTGTGCATCTAATAGGCAGCAGGATGGAGTTCCATGGCTTGGAGACATGGCTGGAAAACAGAGCATCAACTGCTATGCTGCTGAACCTTTGAAGCATGAGGAGATGTTTATCACCAGTGCAGAGTTGCTGGTTTGGGGGTGTACTTTTGTAGCAAAGCGCCTAGGGCAGGGAACCATTCAGAGTGATTCAGTACACTGTATGGATTTTTTTTCACTTTATTTTTGGTAAGATTGCAGAGGTATCTAAAGCTCTGATGATTTTGTGAAGTTCAGTTTTATTATCTGATTTTCCAGGCCTTATTCCTTTTATGCATGAGTATTTGGTGTTAGAGAATAACCGAGAATCAGTGTTATGCATGACTCTCTTTCTTCTAATTGGAGCCGGATTATTTAGTTCATTAAGGAAGACTGTATTAAAGAAAGGAGCAACATCATTTAGAGCAATGGTTCTGAGTAGATGCCAACTGATTTATTTTAAAGTGGATATAAATGTGTTGGAATTAAAGCTGGTTAAACTACCTGCTTCAAAAATGTGATGTTTGCTAGGTACATGGGTGGTACTTCTAATTAGATAGTTGGGAGGTGATTAATAACTGTGTCTGGTAAGGTTCTTAAGGATGTTATTTTGATTGGACTGGTGGCCAATATCTAGTCCAGAAGGAAGTGGTTATCACTGGGTTTGTTAAACCTGGCTGGGGGTTGGGTAATCTGAGTGCAGCCAATAGATTTAGTGATATTATAGGGGAGTTAGTAATGAGGGAGGCAGTAGCGAGGGACAGACAGTTTACCTTTGGGTGCCCAATAATAATTGTTTCATAAAGGAAGCTTGATATTATACAGGAAAAAAATATTTTCCCTAGCAGAGACGCTGTTTTCTGTTAGGGACCCTGCCTTATTGGAAATGCTGCATATCCACAAGTGATATGGTACGCGGGTTACTCACTCTAAAGACCTTAACCTGGTATGTGCCATTAATAGAACCTGCTGGAGAGACAGATTTGTCTCCCAGAGGTTACCACACCTTTGGAACAGACTCCCACTTCATGTGAAACAGAGTACCTCACTGGCCCTCTTCAAATAAAATCTGGATGATTGGATGGGTAACCGTAAATTCACCCTAGGTTCCACCTGTATCCCTCTTGAACACAGGCATTAGGTACTGATCATGGATTTAAAGAGTAGAACTTGGCTTGTAAGAGCCACAGCGCCATTAGCCTAGTAACTTCCTATGATCCTATGATCCTATGATCCTATGATATGTAAGCCAGTAATAAGTACATTTTCTGTGTATTTAGTCTGGAAAAGGAAATGAGGATTTCAGCATTTCAGAAAGTTGGTGGGACTGTCAGGGTATAGAGAGAATTCAAGGGTAACAGACAATATTATAGCAATGCCTCCTCCCTTGTTTCTATACCACTAAGTCTATAGATGATGTAGCAGGGAGTACTTTATGCATCTTTGATGCCTGGTTTCAGCTAAGTTTATGAGACAGTGAGTCTGTATGATGAGTGCATGGTTAGCCATGTATGTAGCTCAGTTATTTTTAGTAATACTTCTGATGTTAATATGGAGAAACCATAACTCTGAATGGGTAGTGGATGCATCATGTGGGATGAATAGACCAGGAGGAAAGGGGGAGAGCCATATTTTGTCAGTGGGTATGGTCCAGACTTAGGGTGAATGTCTCCAGAGACCTGGAGCTTGTTAGGTGAGAGGATGTAGGGGAACATCTCCTTTGCTTTGATTTTGTTTTAATGTAAATATTTTGCAGAGTTGAAGTTGCACTACAGGAGTGTTTAAAGAGGTGAATGTAAGAAGCGTTAAACAGGTATGGAGATATATGTGTGAAAAAGCCAGTGTGATTGGGTTGAGGTCTATGGAAATTTGGAAAAGGAAACTGGACGTGACATGAGGAGTATGCAAGAATAATGCATTATGTCAGAACCATTAGACATGACAGCAGTATATAGTTTCATAGTTTCATAGTTTGGTACTAGGGTATCTGCCCTGGGGCATTTATAAGCCTAGCCATAGTGATGTGGCTTTCACCACCCCATGTAATGGAACAAAAGTGTACAGAATAGATTTAGAATACTATGCCTCTGTCTAGTAGTGACACAGTGAAGACCCCCTTACATAATAGAATTAGTTTACTGTGCCTCTGTCTAGTAGTGACACAGAGATGACCCCTGGGATAAACCTACGATCTCCCATCCACTCGTCAAGATTTCTCTTGAAGAGAGTCAGTGAGGGGCTCTGCCTAACATAAACTGGGATTCTGTTCCAGAGTATGGGAAGCCTCTGAGTTATGAATCTGTCCCTCCAGCATGTCCTGTTCATATTTGTGCTGTGGTTCAAATCTTTAGCTCTCGTGGTTCTGATGGATTTGGATTTTTTGAGGTGGAGCATGTCAATCAATTCCTGATTGGACATGGCCTTGTACGTCAGGCACAGATCACCTCTGAGTAGGCGGTATGCTACTGAATAGAGTTGGAGTTTGTTTAGTCTGGCAGCATATGACATATGTTGGAGACTCTTGATCCTCTTGGTAAGGTACTTTTGGGGTCTCTCTAGCTGTTGTAAGTGCCGGGTGAGGTACATACCAAATGGGGCATTGTACTCAATCATGGGCCTGATAAGGGAGGAGTACAGGGGCACAATGACCTCCTTTGATCTGGATGTGAATCCCTTCATGATAAGGTGGGCAAGGTAGAAAGTCTTTCTAACCAGTTTGGCAATGTGGGTGTCAAATGAGAGGTCACTATCGACTTGGGTCCCCAGGTCTCTGATTACTTTTTCTGTACTCAGTGGGTTACCGCCTATGTGATAATTTGTGGGCACTTTGTTTTTCCCAAAGGGGATGACAATACATTTTTTGGCATTTAGTTTAAGGCCATGATTCCGGCACCAGTTGTCCGTTTCAGTGAGGCCTTTCTGTAGGATGTATGTGTCAGCTGGTGTATCGACTATGGCGCCTAGTTTGCAGTCATCTGCGAACTTTGTCAGCCACAACCCACCCATGTTTGCTTTCACATCTGAGAAATAAATGCCGAACAAGAGGGGTCCCAGGACAGAGCCCTGTGGGACACCACTTGTCACTGGCTTTGAGTCTGACATGGCTCCAGTGATTTTGACTTTATGGGTTCTATCCTTTAGCCAGTTTGCCACCCATCTTGTGACATATGGATTTACATTTAAGCTGTTGAGCTTGTCTATGATGCCAGAGTGGGGTATTGTGTCGAAAGCTTTAGCCAAGTCCAGGTAGGCTGTATGGACTGCTTTGCCCTCGTCAATGGCTCTAGTGACTGTTTCGAAAAACTCAACCAGGTTTAAAAGGCAGGATCTGCCTTTTACAAAGCCGAACTGGGTGGGATCAAGTGTCTGTAAGTCCCCGATGTCTCTGTTTATTAGTTCCATAATGATTCTTTCCATAGCTTTGCAGACCAGGCTGGTTAAGCTTATGGGGCGGTAGTTACCAGGGTCAGTAGAGGTGCCTCCTTTGTGGAGTGGGACTACTGTTGCTGTACGCCAGTTTTCAGGTACATATCCTGTAGCAAGGCTAAGGTTAAATAGCATTTTTATGTGCGGGTTTAGCTCCTCTTGGAGTTCACGTAGCACACAACCCGGGATACCGTCAGGTCCCATTGATGCTGTGTTTTTAGCTTTGCTGAGGGCGGTTCTCACCTGGACATCTGAGATGACAGGGAGGTTACAGTCAGCTGGGATAAGTATTTCATCTTTTGGGGATGAGGGAGGGGAGAAATTTGCACTGAACCTGTCTGCCAGAATGTTGGCAATATCTGTGGGTTCATTGTATTTTTTTGTCATTGTGAACTAACTCTGAACATATCTGAGGGTTTCTGCCCAGGTTTCTAACATAGCTGAAGAAGGCCTTGTGGTTATCTTTAGTGTCCATAGCGATTTTTCTCTCAAAGTTGGCCTTGGATGTTTTTATGAGAGAACGTAGCTTTCTACTAGTGCTGATCAGAGATGCCTTCTCTTTATGGGATTTTGCTCTGTCATGCAGTAGCTTCCTTCTTTTGTTATACAATTTGTTTATGGCTGGGGTCCACCAGACAGGATGCCTTCCCTTGGTGGAGAGGGTCTTGGTTTTATTTAGGATTGCATGATCCATGCATTCTTGGAGATGTCCGTAGAAAGCATTTGTGAAGGATTCTGCATTGTGGGATGTGGTTTTCACTGTCCCAGTGGGCTTAAAGGATACCATCTCAGTTTTAAGATGTGTAAAGTCGGCTTTTGAGAAGTTTTTCACTGTAGTCTTTTGTGTTGGGGGTGGAGGTGGGATATATATATCCAGGGTGATTAGTTTGTGGTCAGACCTCACTAGTGAAGGGTATACTTCCGGTGTGGAGCACTTTGTCCCCATGTTTGTGATGATCAGGTCTAGTATATTATCTCCCCTTGTGGGAGAGGTGACTAGCTGTTCCATTGCATTTGAATTTATGAATTCCAGGAACCTTTGGGCTAGGGTGTTTGGGCTAGAATAATGCACCCAGTCTATGTTAGGGTAGTTGAAGTCTCCCAATATGATGGTGTTTGGTGAGACATTCATATCCTCCAATGTCTTCAGGAAGGCTGAGTGGGGTTCCTGAGATTGGGAGGGTGGTCTGTAACATGCTACCAGTTGTATAGCAGTTTTGCCTACGGTTAGTTGCACCTGGATGGTCTCTGATGCTTCATGTGTTGCCACTAACCTAGAGGTGTGGGTGTCCTTGATGAATATGGACACTCCCCCTCCCTTTTTGGTTTGGCCCGAGTTTTGGGGCTGAAACGCATGATACGAGGTATAGCCTGGTAGCACTGGGGTGCTCTCAGGAACCTTGAACCAGGTTTCAGTTACTGCACAGACATCGATGTCCTCCATACTGAGGAGTGCTTCGAGAGCCTGCATCTTGAGATTTAGACTTCTGGTGTTGAGCAGCATTACCCTTAATTTTTTTCCATTTTTGTTTTCTAAGGAGGTGGGTTTGTCTTTTGAGCCTTGCCTAAAAAAGGCACTATGGGGGAGGCAAGAGCCTTAGCCAATATCTGGAAGCCCAGTGGTGACAGATGCAAGCCGTCCCTTGCGAAGCAGCGTGGCTTGTCCAGCATGTCATCCCAAGCAGACAGACATTGGATCCCCCTAGAATGACTCCAGTATTTGAGCCAATTATTAAAGCTGGTCATCTTGTCTTTGTATTGTGGCATCATTCTTGGTGAGGGAAAGATGCTGCTCAGGGTCAGGGTCATACCAGCCTGGGCTACATAATCAGAGAGCTCCTCTATGTCTCTTTTCATGTAGTCCAGGGAGGTATGTCTCAGGTCATTCACGCCGGCATGGACAATGACGGAGTCATATTATTACTTGCTTTGGAGTGACCTGAGTGCATGTGTTATGTGGCGGATCCTAGCTCCCAATAAGCAGCTCACCATTACCCTCTCCTTGTTCAGCCTGGTAAGCGGAACATCAGTGTGTCTGACTATAGAGTCACCTATTACTAGTGTATCAGGCATGGTGTTTGGCCTTAAGGGCTGTGATTGTTTGACACACTGATTTATTGAAGTATGTGATGTATGTGTTATGTTTTGAGGTGGTGGATTTTTGGGTGTCTGCTTTGAGAGCCTCTATTGTTTTGGTAAGTTTTTTGTTAGAGCCTCCGAGTATGTCTTTGTGTTTTTATGTGTTTGGTTTGCAGTTGTGGTAGGTCTATGTGGGACTGGGTTTGGTGTATGTGAGTGGTTACCTTCTCCTCCTGTCTGGTCTTGCCAGTCTTGAGTTGAGAGAGTTCAGCCTCCAGTTTGGCTATATAGTTGCATCTCTCACATGTATTTGTGTTTGTTGGGAGGAGGAGAGGGTTGTCTGTGTACATGAGACAATTGTAGCATTGTCTCAAGATTCCCAGATTAACCAGCTGAACCGGAGAGGATGCCAGCAATCTACCACTCGACATGCTAAAATATTATAAGGGAGTGCTGTGCCTTTAAGGGAAGTGGATACTCACAGGGAGTGTGCCTTTAAGGGAAGTGGGTACTCACAGGGAAGGTAGGTGGATGTAGTGCTTACTTTAGTTAGCGAGTGCTTACTTAGAAGAGAGATTTTGAGAACAAGTGCTAGGCTTATAGTAAAGTGATTAGACTAGATTATTATAAGAGTAGAGCTTTCTTAAGGGAAAATTTGAAGAGCAGACTTGGCGGAGCCAGAAAAGTTTAACCTTGTTTAACCGGCGCTGCATTATGCGCACACCTGCGCAAAAACGCTCAGAGGCGGATTTTAAACAGGGAACTTCAAAAGAGCTAGAAATGGTCCAAAACAACCAATTACTACAAGCTCTTGTGCTGAGGTCACTCCTTCAGGGACAGATAGGCTGCTCAAGGCTCCCCACTCCCACTGGTGAGCAAAGAAACTTCCTTCTATCCAAGTAAGGCAATGGACACCACAGCAACTACACCACAGCCCAGAATACAGCAAAGCCTGTATACTGGTCTAAACTAGTCGAGGAGAGGCGGGAAAAGAAGGATTTTTTTTGTTTTTTTTGTTTTTGAGATAGAAAGCACACAGAAATACAGGAAACAGTAATAAATCAGTTACACAGGCTAGCACACTGTAGTGGGCAGCCTCAATAGTTAAATTAACAAACAAACAAACAACTTTCGACCAATTTTCGACTAAATGAAACTTTAAGTGCAAATAATATATAATGCAACAAACAGTTAAAAAAACAGTTTAAGCTTGTTCAAGGTAAGCAAGAGAAGGTATTTCAGGTAAAAAACAGCAAAAAATACTTAAATCAGGAAAGTAGTCACTTTTCTCAGTTCTCTGCTGCTAGGACCACTCTGCAGGACCACGAGGAGCTGTTGCTGAGTAGAATAGCCAGAAAAAAAAATGCTCAGAGGCGGATTTTAAACAGGGAACTTCAAAAGAGCTAGAAATGGTCCAAAACAACCAATTACTACAAGCTCTTGTGCTGAGGTCACTCCTTCAGGGACAAATAGGCTGCTCAAGGCTCCCCACTCCCACTGGTGAGCAAAGAAACTTCCTTCTATCCAAGTAAGGCAATGGACACCACAGGAACTACACCACAGCCCAGAATACAGCAAAGCCTGTATACTGGTCTAAACTAGTCGAGGAGAGGCGGGAAAACAAGGATTTTTTTTGTTTTTTTTTGTTTTTGAGATAGAAAGCACACAGAAATACAGGAAACAGTAATAAATCAGTTACACAGGCTAGCACACTTTAGTGGGCAGCCTCAACAGTTAAATTAACAAACAAACAAACAACTTTCGACCAATTTTCGACTAAATTAAACTTTAAGTGCAAATAATATATAATGCAACAAACAGTTAAAAAAACAGTTTAAGCTTGTTCAAGGTAAGCAAGAGAAGGTATTTTAGGTAAAAAACAGCGCCAGTGGTGTGGTGCATTTTGGTACTTTTGAATAAGGAGTACTATACTTTTGAGGGAGAGTGACTAGAACTTTACAGTAGGATGTGGTAGAGCGTAGATGGGTAATGAGTAAGATACAGGGAAGAAGGAGTGCTGGTTATAATGGGTAGTAGATCATAAAGGTGTAATTGTTAAAATTGATGAGTATGTGGAGATGTATAGCAATAATTAGTGGGAGGCTGAAAGTGGAGAAGAGATTATTATTATTGTATAAGGTGATAGAGGAGACGTGAAAGTGAACAGGGAGGGAAGACTGACAGGATAAGGATGGAAAGGATAGACTAGGGGCAGAATAAGGACAGAAAGAGAGGATAGCTTGTTTACAGGGAACAAGAGTGGTGAGGGCATTGAAAAGGATGTTAGTGACTACAACTAATCTGATACAGTAAGTGAGCAATCTAAGCAAATGAAAGGGCATATTTATAGATTATGGCTTCTGGAAAATGTCAGAGGTGGCAGAGGTGGTATAGTGAAACTTTGTGGTAAAGTAATGGTACATAGAGTAGAACAGCAGATGTAGATGAATGTCAGATATACAAGATATATAGTACTGACAGTGGATAGCATTTGATAGGTTAGTGTTATGGAGAAGGAAGGCTGGGAGTGACAAAAGCTATGAGGACATTAGAGCAATGAATCAGAAGGAAGGAATGGTCTAATAAAGAGACACACAGTACGAGAGACCTAGAGATTAAGAAAAGTATGAGGTAGTTCAGTGTTGGCTATATGTGGTGTTGGGAAAGGTTTAAGAATAGCTTGTATGTACAAACCTTTATATTGAAAATTGGGAGAAAAAAATCTTAAGTGATTTAGAAAAAAACATCTACCCTAAATCAAAGTACATGTGTAAAGTCTCATGAATGAGATATACTAGAGCAGCGCTCCTACATAAGTTTGCATTGATTATCTATATAGGTCAACAAGCAATTTCTGAGTTAATAATGTCCTGTCTCTTATTTAAACAACATGTCACAAAATCACTTCTCACTGAATCTTAACTTGTTAAATCTATTTTGCTACTGAGACAGCTAGAGATGTTTTTTGCCTAAAAAATGTACAGCTGGAGCAGATATGAGCCATCAAATTCCCATCATTTTTATTTGGTTCCACTTACTTCTCTTACCTCTTTTTTATTTTATTTTTTTGCTAAAAACACTTCACTGTAATAACCCAATCCCTACATTGCACATCCCCTCCTCAAGGCAACTCTTCAACTGAAGAGTAAATAAATAAAAAAAAAACAGCTTATACTGATTGTATAAAATTGTAACTTATCATAACTGTATTGTTTTAAAACTTGTACTTTTTACTCCTGTGTTATTGGTTGTAATTTAATTTACAAACCTATTGTTATTTTTAACTTCTTTGTAACTCTAAATCATTACCTTTTGTATCATGGACCTTTTCTCCCTGGGGCCTCCATTGAAAATGGGTTCTGTTGGCCCAGTGGACTATCCTGGTAAACAAAAGCAAATACATTAATTAATTAACAGGATGATGGATGGCCAGTCGAACACTCCAAACACTATCTCTCCCTGCCTAGCTATGGTTCTGCTCCTTTTATACCTCTCCCAACGCCAGCATCTCTTCACCATTCTACAGAGTACTTTAAGATTGTCTACTCTTCCACTGTTCTTTCATTCTTTCCAATTGCCCATCATCGAGCATTGCACGTGTTCCACTTGCCACATCTCATTAACATTTTTGTCTTCCTCTCATCACTCTGTATCCCATTTAAGCAGTCATATATCCTTACCTTTATTACAAAGCTCCCACATACGTTTGCATACCTGTCTAACAATGCACACTCCCATTTTATATGAGACCATCCTGCTAACCTACCTTGCATCTCCTGCATATTACTTCCCCAAACTGTGACTATTTCTTCTGGCATTTGATATCATTTTGATGTTACCCGCATATGCCTATCATAAAACCTTTTGAAGAATTTCAAAAGTTTCATATCATGCCATACATTTTCCCTTTTATGTGTTTTTATTATGGTCTGCTGCTCTTTATTCTATGCATATCCTTGGTTTTGTATTGCCAATTCCATTCTTTATCATGCATGTATATCTGCATCCCCTGTCCCTTATCTTTTTTCCATTGACTTTGTTCTCTTATCTAACAACTCTCTGTGCATCTCGAGATGTTAGGTTATGCAATAAATCATGCTCTTCCCTCTGAAATTTGTCCCTCACATGATCCAATAACAAATCTCTCTCTCTTTCTCTCTCTTTCTCTCCATCCTCCCTCCAATCAAGTTTCTCACAAAGATAGATCTTTTCCTTTCCTATTTGAAGTTGTCCGTTGTTCTTTTTTTCCCCTAAATTTGCCATTTCGTATGTTTTTATTTAAGGTATTTTTGAATTAATCATAATTAATCTTAAACCAACAGACTAACAAAAATGAAAAGCCAGCAGGCCACATGCACCAACAATGATTATGTAATTAGTAGTAGTTTGTAGGTTTGAACAGATAATATACTAAATTTAAATAAGTAACAGACAAAGTACATGTAAACAAATGAACACAGTAGAACTATCAACTTTGATATCATCTCCTGTAGATAGTGACACTTGAACTACTTGTAACATTTATCTATAATTAATCTACTATAAAATTTTAAAGTAGATGTTATAGAGCAATTATATGAAACAAGTAATAACTGAAAGTAAAACTTAGTGAGATTAAATAAAATAATTAATGAATACAAAAAAAAAGAAGAAAAGAAAAAAAGAGGACAATAGGCCAACACAATATAATTATTAACTGAGTGAAATAGTTAAGCTCAGGTATGTGCAAGGAGGAGAGTGAAAAAGGAAAACATGCAAATTTAAAACAATATACAGTTATCAATCTGTGTAGTCCCACAGTAGTGCAAACATTCCAATCAACTGTCCATGACAGAGTAAACGCCAGGAAATATCCAGAGGATCATAACACCCTGTGAAGAATAAACCTCAGACTATGGAGTCTATTTTAAAGCTATCTTAAAATCAGTGTAATGCAACTACTTCATTATAGCTCTAGCTGCTATATTCCTACATGTGGCAATTTGCATTTTAGCTTGATAAATTTGCCCCAGTGTAGACCAGCATTCTGTGACAAAGGAGGCTTTGGATCCTTCCATTGTTTATACTTCCCCAGTCTCCCTGATCATACGCTTTTCCTTCCATTCTTTATACCTGTTTCCACAACGCTTCGATTAATCTCTGTTCTTTACTAAAGCAATCATTTTTACATGTTCTGTCTCATTTTCCTCCAGCTCTACTTTTCACAGCCTCTGAAGTTCCACAACTAATACTACAGCATGTACATGTTTCATAAAACAAGGCATTTCATGCCCCATCTTGCTGACTCTCACTTTTGTCCTTTTTTCAACTTTTTTTTATTTATTTCCAAGAAAAAAAGTGTATTGTACAACATAATCATGTAAAAAACTTTGTGCAATCCACATGTATGGTACACTTTTTTTCTTTTCCTTTCAGCAGTAGCTGGCAAATATTGTCCATTTTGTTTGCATGCTATGTCCTCTTTTCACAACATGCTTTGAAGAATTCTTGCTCCATGTAATTGCATCACCACCTTTTACAAATTTTTATACAGTCCCTTTTCCTGAAGGGTGAAATATGCCTCATCATATATACTATTCTGAACAGGGTGTCCTTATCAATTAATGTGGTTTTCCCTTGTATGGTTATTATTACTCTCACCTACTCAAAAGAACCAAATGTTAAATATTCTGCAAAAGACCTTGAAACTAATCCATTTATTCCATTAGTTACACTTTCATCCGTGTACTAATTAAGGCTTCTTTAAAACCGAGATGGACAAAAAAACAAGTACTGTCATATGACTTACATCAAGTGACTGCTAAAAATACTCTAAAAAATACTTTATTGAAAATCACTTGAAGCACCATCTGTTATTACCACCAGAATGCCATCCAAGTATTTACCCTGCTTAACTTTCAAGATCACATGAAATCAGGCATATTGTGGGTGCTATGGCCATAGACATTCTTTAAAAAGCACTAAAATGTATATGCATATAATTCTAAAATTTAACATAATGGGTTGCCTTATAAAAAATGTGTACATATTTATAAACTAGACATTAGGTATGTTTATACCTTAGGCACTCTAAGTTTTAACAAATTGTTAATTTTGACTATTTTATTCAAACCAGGACTGTTGGCTGCATCCAGTCTCAGTTGCCATTTTTGTTCACAGTATTCAAGCTGCACCTCACAGTCACCACCCCTTACACTAGGCTCAACATTTTCTAAGCGTGAAAATAACAATTGTTTAAAATTAGGGTATAAAAGAGCATTCCTGATCAGGGCACTTCATTAATCTCTTTTCTGTGTATTATAGTTATTCTTATACTGTTTTTCCCTCAACATTCTTTCTGCCTTTCCAACACAGAAAACAGTACACATCTCCCAGCAAGCTAACTGAATGCATAATTCATAGTTATTGATCCCCAGTGCTTCATTTGTAGATCAATGTGATTGTCCTCTTCACTATTTTGCCTGCCCTTAAACATTAACACTTTGTTAACACCTTGTGATATACTTACCCATGGCAACATCAATTCTTACTTCCTTCTCTGCCCCCAGCCTCAATCAGTACTGATCTTTTTTCATGTTAATTTCAAAACCAGCAGTTTATAACACTCTTCAAACAGCCCCCATGTTTTTGCCAAATTATCTTTTTCTCCCAGCTCCTAACCATCATAAAATCATATATGAACTCCTGGAAACCAAAATACCACTGCTAGTGCCCTTAATGCTAATTTCTCAACCCCAACTATTTTATTGCATCTGCCTTCTACCCCTGCTTAACTCAAAGTGGATGGTTACACACCTCTCCATCTATCCATCCATCCATCCATCCATCCTTGCATCCCTCCATCCATCCATCATGGGGTCAGGCTGCCACTTCAACAGTGACAATTAACTACAGCCAAGGTTTAGACCACTGAGTGGTAAGTCCTGCTCATCAGTAACATGAAAATCAGTTTCTTGTATGGCAATCATACCCATCCTATGAATTTTGGACTTGGTCCTAATCCTCCCTTTACAATATCTCAACACTGCCACTTCATCATGTTGAATGTTTGATGAATATCAAATAAATTTAACTAATACTGTTTTTCCTAATCTGCCCCAGCTGTGACTCCTCCATGCCACTTAACCGACTCCTCCTGCTCTAACACTGTCTGATGTATCAGAATGCCCTTCTGCTGATGTACTGCTATCAAGCTGAAGTGCAATCTCTTTTTTCATTATTGTCATCAGAACTGTTATGTGAGTTTACTATTAGATGCTCAGCACATGGAAGGTCGAGTCAAACAATAATCATGACCCTTGGTCAAAAGGCGGCACACAGACTACCTGCCTACCCAGAAAACACACTGAATGTTGAAACATCCCACCATTTTAGGCCCAGGATCAAGCACTAACATTGGTGTGGACATAGGGCAAATTCAGACAGCCGATAATGTCAGTATTCAACATTCTGACTGTCAAAGTACAGGGCCTGCACATTTCAATTCGACCTTCTGAGTCTCAAGTATGTAATTATAAACTATTAGGTTAACATTAACCAATATAATTAGCTTGCAGTTGTTGATCCCTTCCCATTATTGTTTAGTCCCCTTCAGCAATACAGCACTATTTGTATCAACCTACTCTCTGCCAACCATGATCTTATACACATTTTATATAAATAAGATCTTATGGCTATGATGATGAACTGAAAATATTGGACTGAAAAAAAAGAAACGTTTAGCAATGCCTTTTTCTTTTACTTCTTCACTTGTTAGTCAATATAATGTACTGAAAAAGACCGTAGTATTAATGCCTACTGGCCTATAAAACAACTACAAATGCCTAGATCATCAGCTTTTTGTAATTTCTTCCTAAGGCCTAATTCCACAGTTTTAGAAATCGTTCCCCTGCCAGCCTCCCAAAGACTATAAACGTTAAGTGAGTACCTGCTATCTTTGTAAAAAATAAGTAGGAACCTCCTTTTTCTTCCTGCCTCTTCCCCTTTAAGCTGTATCAGCAGCTTTTCTGTCTTCTTTCTGGTTACATCTGTTTCCATTCCAGCGTTTGTCTTAATTTCATTTATCTCTTTCTCATCCTACTAGCTCCTTATGCTATCCTTCTACCAGTTTTCATCTACTTTCAAAACACTTAAAATATGTATCTACCTTTTGCCATCCTCCTATTCAGCTTTGTGAGGTTCTCCACTTTAATCAGCAAATCAGCAACTTCTCATTTCTGTCCTTCCACCTGGCATTCACCTCACCTACACCTGCTCCATTTTGTCCATATCACCTTCTGGTTCTTATAGTTAAACATCCATTGTAATGACTGATATCCTCTCCATTTACTTCTGTTTCCTAGTTCATGCTTTTCTATTACTTTTTTGTTTCTCACTTCAGGCTGTAGTATGCATATATCTTCTCCCTGTTCTTTCAGGTTTTTCTTTCAAGGAGCATGCCTTATATGTCACCTTTACTGCATTGTAATACTGCTCATAATTTATTCTCCCTTGATTAATATTTATTTTATAAGCACACACATTTCAGTAACCAGTCCATCTCATTTAAGTCTTACCGCTTTTCAATATCCCGACCTCCATCATCCTGCGTAATTAAAATTTGCATGGTCTGATAAATTTCATTAGTCCCTTTCCTACACCCATCTGACCCATCAGCTTGAGGAGACAATGTATTCTTTTTCCTCATTTAGCCTCACACCCTGAAAAGGTTATCCCAACTATATTACATCATTCATTTATTTCTCTGCAGTAATCTCCATGAGGTACAGACCCTATCAACAGCTTAACAGCGTCTTTCAGATTCTTCTAAACAGTGGGTGCCATTCTCCATTCCAAATTCCAGTAGACTGCCTGAGCTGCTATTCACATTCTCTGAAGACTCTGATGGAGATAGGGCAATGGGGAGAACCCAGTTAGATTTTCAAAACAAGAATAAGGGTAAAAATTTCTAGCTGCCTTTTTGTTTATGTAGAGAAATGGTGTTAGGCATTATAATTATTTTTCCCATACAAGCTGTGGTTGTAAATCATGCAACATGTAAAATTCATTGCATACATTGCAGGTAAAATATCAAAAAGTACAAAATATATATCTACTTAGAGCAGAACTGAATGGAACTATTATAAACTGAAACTAAATGAGATTTGCAAAATGAGTACACATTTACTGTGCTTTCAGCTTCTACAATGCATTTCCTTATTTGGACTCTTGCATGTTGGACTCTGCCACTACCCCAGAATCTGAGACTGTGGAAACAGGAAATGCGTTGTCCAAATTTAAATCAAGTAGAAAATATAGAACCTGAGAGTCTAGTGTGTGGGGGTGCCTTCTGTGTGGAGTCTGCATGTCCTCCCTGCTAGTCGAGTGGCGTTCCGAAAGACATGCATGAATGGGCGTACCTTCGTTGAAGGTTGGGTGTCGAGCTGACAACTCGGCACCGTGAACATCTACTGCCAATCATTAGTGGACCAGAGTTCCACTGTGGCGACCCCTAACCGGGAAAAGCCGAAAGACAACAACAACAGTCTTTCAAGTAGACAGAAAACTGTTAGTAAATCATCTACTTGTACTTTGCTTCTGAACTGTGCACAAGAAGACATTATGCCTGGACAGAGTTCATGTTAAAGTGTATCTGAGAAATTGCACAACTACTATTTGCACTTACAATTCAGATATATTTAGAACATTCTGTACAAACACACATACCACATGCACACAAGTGCACAGACACACACACACACACACACACACACACACACACACACACACACACACACACACACACACACACAGATAGATAGATTGATAGATAGATAGATAGATAGATAGATAGATAGATAGATAGATAGATAGATAGATAGATAGATAGATAGAGATAGATAGAGCTATTAATGATGACATGCCCAAATAAGTCATTAAAGTTGTATATGCCATTTGTCCATTTAAAAACATGTCTTTTCTATTTTCTTTGTTCAGATTTATAGCTCCTTATATATTTGATCTTACCAAGTGCATTACTTAATTTTGTTTAAGTCAGATAAAGAGTATAACTATTCAATTAGAAATTCTTTTGGCTCTTTGTTTATCAGCTTAAAGGCATTTGTATTGGAATGGTGTAAACTCAGGTGATAGCGATTCCCCAACACTGACTTTCATTTTTCAAAGAGTTATTGCTTAAGGTAGTGGCACAAATTCAGCAACTAATGGTTAACTTACTTTAAGGGTAGAGGGTAGTTCATACCTCTCAACCTCTTAGTGCAAGAAATATGGACAAAGCCTGACAAAATTGTGGGGGGGGGGCAAAGGCCCAAAATAGGGGTAGATTTTAAATATTGCTATTATAAACTTAGAAAGTTGCTAGAATAACAGGGTTTTGTGTAACATACATTTTCTGAAGGATCTGAAGTCTGAGACTCAGATTTATGTCTTTATTTCATGACTTCAATCCTCAGATAATCCCAGTGATATGTCAAAAAACACAAATTTTATGAGCAGTAGACCAAATATATGAGGCAACAATCTGGACAGTTACAGCTTTTGAGTAGCTGTGTTCTTGATGTAGAGGAGAACATAATTGTAACTACAGGAAAGGGGAGTGTTGGCATGGAAGAGGTATCCCCCTTAACCACTCTTAGAAAACATTACCTAGGGGATTTAGAAAGCACCCCCACTACTCACATTAAGGGCTACAGTAAAAAGGCCGTTATTATAAAGACATTGTTTGAGGAGTGTTTTGTATTTCAGAGACACATTATCAGCAATGAGGAAAGACCTCATTATTGCCTAAGTTGCATGAATCTGAATCACTGTTAGCTGTCATGAGTGCAGTTTGGCACTTTGTGTGGTAGGTAACAACTGCAGCAGCCACATCATGTTAGTACATGCATCCCTTCACTCCCCATTCACAATGCATACAGTCAAACACACAAAAATACAGCACATACCCCATACCTGTCCTTGTGTTTTCAGAATGTCCCATATGCCTCTTATTGCCTGCCTTAATAAGTTTCAGATGATTACAGTCAGTCAGTCATTAATGTCAATATAGTTTCACACTTCTTGTGCTTCAGTAAATCCATGGTAGTGCAACAGCTCTTATACTTGTGAATTCACAGGATTGCAGTAGGAATAAGTCAACTCTGACCTTGATTTTGTCCCACCGTTAATTTTGTCTCTGTCTTGATTTTTTGTTCTATGAGATTGAGAGGTATGCCTAATGGTTACTATCCTTATCCCACTCATTCCCTCCAGTACAGCCCTTTGGAGTCTGTACCTTTAACTCCCAGTGGGTGTGGCTTCAGCCTTTAAAAATGACGTTATTACCTTAGAGTTCTAACAAACCGTTATTGACAGAGGTCATACAGCAATACAGCTGTGTTTGCCATCATGTATGGTTCAACATAAAAAATTCTGATACCTTGTATGTAGCATGGTTTTGGAATTATTAAAACAAATATGAACAGGCAATATTTGACGCCTAGAGGCACAGTAGGCGGTAACTGCAGAAACACCTGGAAACGTCACTCAGCTGTAATGAGTTAAATCACATACTGTTGCAGGCATTGAATAAATCTTGAGATATTCAATATATCTTACAAAATCCCTGTTGCTAGTTTGTCATTTGGCACGGCGGGTTAATGATGAGGTTTACTATAGAATTTTTGCAGAGATCTAATCCTTTCTCTTCCCTTCCCTTTGTAGTTGACTTTTTTTAACTCTCATGCTCTTTCATTGCATCCCTCATATGTAGTGATGGCACAGAGGACTATATTCTTCATTGGGAGGGTACAGGGTATAGAACCCCTTTGAGTGCCTCTAAGGCACTTTATTGATAATTTTATGCCTGGTGGTTTGTAGTTCTCTACAGCAGTGCATGTTTAATTAAGCATCTTTAAGGCACTCTACATACTCCAGTGTTCCCCTTAACCCATGTCTTCAGTGTTCTCCTTGGTGTCTAGTGATTCCCCCATCTTGGTAATGTTTTTGTGCCATTAAGGTGTGAGAAGTTCTCCCTGGCATCTAGTGTTTCCTCTGACAGACATCTGAAGACTTCTCCCTGATGGCTGGTGTTTCACCTGACCCACACCTGAAGAGTTTCCATGGTTGCTAAGATTTCCACCAGCCACTGACTAAAGAGTTATCCCTAGTGGCCAGTAGCTCTTCTGGCACAATGTTGCAAGCCCTTATCATTACCCTGGGGTGTGTAGAAGTATGATTGCCACCCCAACCCATACACACACACACACACACACACACACACACACACACACACACACACACACACACACACACACACACACACACACACACACACACACACACACACACAGACACATGTGCACATACACTTAACCCCCTTCTATGAACTCCCTGGTAAACAGACACAGACACACACACACACACACACACACACACACACACACACACACATGCCGCCCCTCACATACATGCCTCATTACTTAATACTACATGACCACTGAACTCTGCAGCACTTACTTACCGCTACCACAATGGATGAAGACAGTCTTTTTAAGTGCTAAAGGCAGGTGATTTATTTCCTACCAGAATGGTTCTCTAATAATTATTAGAGCATACCTTTCAAAGAGTTACCACTGACAATATTGCTGCCTTACAACTATTTAATGGTTGACTTATGATAAGGTCAAACATTAAATGGGTTTTTATACTCTAGTGTTGTCTATATAGATGGTGGTAGAATTACTGGCAGAATTACTGGAAATAGAATGAAGAGGATATTGGTACTGGAAAACTTTCATTTGGTCTCCAAAAAGATTGTGTGTGTGTGTGTGTGTGTGTGTGTGTGTGTGTGTGTGTGTGTGTGTGTGTGTGTGTGTGTCTGTATGCACACAAAATAATATTGGTCTAGTTTCAGTTAGCTTAACTTAGTGTCACTTAGTGGGTGAAATTCTGGAGAGCCATTGCATAGAACTCTGATCTTTAACTTCACAGTGTAGAGTTTATTTGAGTGTAGCAGTTGTTACCTACTATCCAGGGACTCAAGACAACACTACATAGTTGCTAGATGTTTCTAAGGCCAACCAGCCTTTGCTTATTATTCAATGCCAATAGTCCAGAGTTAAATCCATACCATTATATAGATATATAGATATATAGATATAGATATAGATGTATACATAGATATATAAAATTGATGTCACCTGTGCAGATTTTAAGACCATAGTCCCTACTCAATGATTTGGAAGGAGCAGTAGAATTATGTGCTTGTTTATTGCATATACATTGACAGCAGCAGTATGGTTTATATGACTGTAGCCCTAACCTTCACATATAATTTGGTTTGTAGTATTGTGCATATATTGTAAAATGAGCTTTATTAGCTTGTAAATTATGTTGACCTCTAGAAACTGTGTGTATCTTTGCAGCCTCACACACACACACACACACACACACACACACACATATATATATATATATATATATATATATATATATATATATATATATACATATACATATAGCACTATACATTGCACAACAGTGATTTTATTTTGTAATCTGACTAGTTGAGAAACATGCAAATAACTCTTTGGAACATGAACAAATGCAAGTATCACAGATGAAGTGCTTTGGGTAGAGTTAAAATTCAGTTCACTGAACTCAGAAATTGCCTAGTGGTACATCTGGTTGTAGTGCTGCGTGCAACAAAGCAACCCAGTCCATCTTCAGATGACCCTAGAATGCAGTGCAAAATGAAATAAAGCCAAACTGGAAATGGAATCTATATTACTGAGGGTATGTTAAGGTTAACCATGTTTTATATGAATGTTTAAATGTACTCCTGAAACTTATGCGAAAAGGTTATTGAATATGAGAAAAACAGAACACAGTATCAGTTAGCAACTTCACTGAGAGACCATCATTTATTTTATCACATGGATTTGTGAATGTCAGGTTGCTACTTCTGAAATGTTGGGAAACATTATTATAAGGTATGAAACACTTAATAACTTTCAGAGGGTCTGAATCAGACTGGGAGTAGAACATCACTGTATAAATGGACAAAAACCATGACCTCCATCTAGCCTGCCAGACACAACTGCACATTGGCGCCTGTGACTGTTTGACAGGAAAAAAACAGGGTGCAGGCAACATAGAGGTTCTTTAAATGATGAAAGGAATGTAAATATACAGGCAGCATGTGAGGGAATCTTTAAAGTTATAATTATAGTAAACAATGTCAATTTTGTGGTTGAGTTGCCAATAAGTAGACAGAAACACAGCCTCTGCTATGTTAATATGACAAAACCCTACCATGATAATACTATATATACGCAGTGCCTTACAAGTGCATTACAAAAGAAAGCTGAATGGATATGGCGGTAGATCCTTTCAGTGACAATTTTTTCAGTGTGTATGAGGAAACACTGTCACAGCCGCTATCTCTTTAAACAAGTTCAAAAAATCTGAACAGTAAGTCAAGAACCGGGAAAATGTTTGCAACTAAGCAAAAAGCTAGTAGAGCACCATATGGATACAGGAAATTAGCACCCAATCAAACAAGTTATGCACATGGAGGCTCATAAAGTCAAGCAGCCCATATGGGAGGAACTGCAAGAGTTGTTACAACTAGGAGCAGTCCAGGAATCCAATCTCAGTTTGGTGTTTGTCCCCCCCTAAAAAAGGATGTGGGCATTAAGTTTTATTTAGGATACAAGAAATTATATGTGTGTGTATATACGTACACTGTGCTCAGGACAGATGAAGCATTACAATAGCTGGGTGGGATGAAATAGCTAGCCACTATTTACCTAAGGGCTACTGTTAGGTATCCTTATCCCCCACAACCAGCATTTCTCACCTTGTTCGGGTTGGTTGAATTCACCAAAATGCTTTTTGTCATGTAGAATCATCAATTCCAACTCTTTGGATCAACTTATCCATACCCCCACCAGAGGCAGCAATATCCTAGACCTGGTCATCACCAACATGGGTGACCGGTGTTCCACACCAGAGGTCAGCTCCTCGTTGGTCAGATCCAACCACAAGCTAATCACCCTAGACATCCACATCCCACTCCCACCCCCCATTAGGAAAACAACCGTAACAAATTTCTCCAAAGCCAACTTCACGCTTCTTAAGACAGAAGTGGCAAACTTCATGACACCCATGCAGATGGACAACAGAGGTACGACTGCTGAATCCTACACAAATGCACTTTATAAGCACTTACACAAGTGCATGGATCATGCTATCCCTAACAGAACCAAGATGCTATCCTCCAAAAAAAGGAATCCAATCTGGTGGTCTTCTGCCATAAACAAACTCTACCACAGAAGAAAGAAACTGTTGCAAAAACGAGTAAAATCCCACGATTGGAGGAACTCCCTGGTCAGCCTCAGTAAGAAGCTGAGATCCCTCATAAAATCCTCCAAAGCTAGTTATGAAAACAAAATTGCCACTGATTCTAAAGACAACCACAAAGCATTCTATAGCTATGTCAAAAATCTCAATGGCAACACTCAGATCTGTTCTGAGTTACAGCACAATGACACTAAATATACAGAACCAACTGATATTGCCAACATCCTGGCAGATAGGTTCAGTGCTAACTTTACCCCCCTCTCACCCCCTAAAGGGCCCATCTTTATACCGGAAGATTGCAAAGTTCCTGTAATCACAGCTGCACAGGTAAAAACTTCACTCTCCAAAGCCAAGAACACAGCATCCATGGGACCTGACAACATCCCAGGCTGCCTTCTACATGAACTACAGAATGAACTGGCACCCCACCTAGGTACCATGCTCAATCATAGCCTCACCTCAGGCTTTCTGTCCATTGAATGGTGCACCACAACAGTTATCCCACTCCACAAAGGGGGGGCCAAAACAGACCCCGGCAACTACCGCCCCATTAGCCTGATGAGCCTCGTCTGCAAGGCCATGGAACGTATCATCATGGAACTCATAAACAAAGACATTGGAGATCTCCAAACCCTGGACTCCACACAGTTTGGGTTTGTAAAAGGCAGATCATGTCTCCTAAACCTGATAGACTTCTTTGAAGTAGTCACCAAGGCCATGGATGAGGGTAAGGTGGTTCACACAGCCTATCTAAATCTCGCCAAGGCGTTCGACACCATCCCCCACTCTGAAATTATAGATAAACTCACTAAACTAGGTATAAATCCCTATGTCACAAGATGGATTGCCAACTGGCTTACTGAAAGAACCCACACTGTGAAAGTAGCAGACTCCAAATCAGACTTCAGACCAGTGACAAGTGGAGTACCACAGGGTTCAGTCCTGGGTCCTCTTCTGTTTGGTATCTACTTCTCTGAAGTACAGGCTAACACATGAGGTCTTTGGCTAACTAAATTCGCAGATGACTGCAAACTAGGACCCATAATTGAAACTCCTAACAATGCTGACATCCTACAAAAGGGCCTCACTGAGACAGATGCCTGGTGTCAAAGACATGGTCTCAAGCTCAATGCCAAAAAGTGCATTGTCATCCCCTTTGGTAAAAATTCTGTACCCATGAACTACCACATAGGTGGTAGTCTACTTAACACTGAAAGTGTGATAAGAGACCTTGAGGCACAGGTGGACAGTAGTCTCTCCTTTGATAATCACATCGCCAAATTGGTCAGGAAATCCTTCTACGTGGCACACCTCATCACAAAAGGTTTCTCATCCAGAAAAAAAGAGGTCATTGTTCCCCTGTACTCATCACTCATTAGACCCATTATAGAGTACAACGCCCCTTTTGGTATGTACCTCACAAGACATCTACAACAACTGGAAAGGCAGCAAAACAAATGCCTTACGCAGACCGTCTCAAAAAACTCCAGCTTTACTCTGTCGCATATCGCCTACTCAGAAGCGATCTCTGCCTAACATACAAAGCTATGTCAAACCCAGAGCTGTTGGACATGCTCCACTTAAAGAAATCCCAATCCCTCCGAGCTACATGCTCTAGGGGCCTAAACCTTGTCACCACAATAAACAGAACATGCTGGAGGGATAGATTCCTGTCCCAGAGACTTCCCATACCCTGGAACAGACTACCTATCTATGTCAAACAGAGCTCCTCATCAGCACTCTTCAAGAAAAATATTGATGATTGGATGGGTAATAGGAAATTCACCCCGGGGATCACTTCTGTTGTTCTGCTTGACAGGGGCACAGGAAAATAATTTTCTTGGGTGGCGAAAGCCAGGGTACATTTTTGGATAGGCTTGTATAGGCCCTAGGGCCAATAGCCTAGTACCTACCTATGAACCTATGAATGTCCCAGCAACTTTCCAGAGGTTGGTAAGTGTCATCATATTAGTTGTAACAGACTATGACAAAATTACATTTTTAATGAGTCTAGCAAGATCATATGCCACATGTCAGCTAAGCAGATTAAAAAGAACCAGATATCTGGTAGAAAGGACAGGAGTACCTTCTATTCATCATAAGGTAGGTAGTTGCATAAAATGGCCACAGCCTGACAAACTGCAGACTTACTGTAGGATGTAGAAATCATTAAACATGAAAATCATTATGAGGATTTTAACTATCAATGTGAAATAAATATGTCCGACCTCTGTTACAAAAAATAGCAAGTGAGGGCATTGCTAAGGACACTGAGTTATTATAGAAAGTTTGTCCCTCATTACAATGCCATAGATGTTCTTGCTATTGACCTTACAAAAGAATAGGTCAGGGGAGATATCTGGACATCAGTTTGTGATTAGGCTTTCCAAAAACCCAGGGTGGCCATGAAAGGAGCCACTGTACTAGCTATCCTAATTCTATCCAGGAGTTTGTGGCACAGGTTGATGTTTCAGGCCATTGTCTGGGGAGTATACTCAGGCCGATCACTTCAAAGGGAAAGGAACATCCAGTAGTGCAGCAAAGTGCAAACCTCAGCCAAGGAAAGAATTACACCTAGTGTAGGGGAATGCATGTATGGAAATCGAACTGGTTCTTTGTAATCTTCAGTGCCGCCTTTATGATACATAGTTCACATCAGTTGTGGATTGTAATACCTTAAACTCATTACACAGAGCCAAGGTAAAATAACAGGCTTCTTAATGGAGATCAGGATTGCAGTTCTACAATATGGCACTCCAGCACTAGATTGATGTCATCTAATGCAGATATATATGGTATACCAAGGCATGGAACTAGATAGTGTAACTTCAAATATGATTTTGTACTACAAAACTTCATTTTGATGGTGGTACAATAAAATGTGCTTGAGGTCTGCCAAGGGGTTAGAGATGTAGAGAAGTAATACTATACTAATGTAATTCAAATTAGGGTGTATATCATAACATCAAAGTAGTAAAACGTTGAATGTTATAATATCGAGCCGAAAACAACAAACGCTGAAAATAGCAAAGCTGCAGAACATCGAATTCTTTCCTAGGGAAATAATTTGGTGGGCTGTTTCTGCTACTTCGCTATTTTCTCCACTGTGGTGCGAAGGTTACGGACCGGGTTAAGGTAAGTGTGCGAACGGACTGGGTCAAGGTGAGTGTGGGAATGGGATAGTTAGGGACCTTAGGGTTAGGGAGCTGGTAAGGTGAGTGTGTGATAGTTAGGGGGCCTTAGGGTTAGGGAGCGGGTAAGGTGAGTGTGTGATAGTTAGGGACCTTAGGGTTAGGGAGCAGGTAAGGTGAATGTGTGATAGTTAGGGACCTTAGAGTTAGGGAACGGGTAAGGTGAGTGTGCAATAGTTATGGACCTTAGGGTTAGGGAGCGGGTAAGGTGAGTGTGCAATAGTTACGTACCTTAGGGATAGGGTTTGGGTTAAGGTAAGTGGATAGATAGTAGTGTATGTACGGTTTAGTGCAGGGTTAGAAGTAGGATTTTAAGTGTATATGTGTGGAATACTTTTTTTGGTGTGCTTGTGTTGTGTGTGTGTTTCTTGGAACAGCAATTTTTTTTTCCCCTGGGAAAAAAATTTGCTTTTCTGAGCTTTCAATTATATCACAATTCGACATTCCAAGTTTGAGCTTATGGTGTCAGATATATTGGGATTTCGATTATGTGATATACACCCTTGAAATTATACTTGTTCAGGAACATGTGGCTGTAAATCTCATAGCATGTAAAATGTATAAAAATGTAGATCATTTAAAGTGTAACTTTACTGAGCGTAAAACTGCTTCCAACGAAAAGGTAGAAAAGAGTACAAACGGAAACCAGTTATACTCCTCAAATCTGCAAACATTTCCAGTGCCTTCGTGCGATGGTAGGTTGTTGGACTCAGCTTTCTTGTCCCTGAGCTAAAAGACTTTGAGGAAAGGTTTTGGAATACAAACAGGAAAAAAAAACTGTCTCAATGTCTAAAAATACAGAAAACAAAACTCTTAACTTACAGATAGAGATGTTACGAACTTCTGGACTCTGCATGCGGATTGCATTTTTGGATTTTTCTTTATGTTACCTCTGTTTAAAAACATAATTTCACGTTTTCTTTGTGCAGATTTAAAGAAGTGTTTAGTTGATTTTATAAGTGCATTGTTTAATTTTGTTTGTTTCTAGTAAAGAGTTTTAGTCTTCAGTTTTATTTGTTTCTGATGGAGATTTTTGTTTTGTATTAAACTTAGTGTGCATACACTGGAATTGTGCACTGACTGTTTGCTTTTATATTTCAAATAACTACTGTTCAAGCTACTGCTACCACGTACATATTTAATGGCTGGTTTATGTTAAGGGCAAAAAGTAACTGTAGCAGTATTACCATAAAGACAAGGAATTGGGTCTTAGTACAACATAGATACTATTAACCTTTCAGGAAAAAAAATAGTAAACATCCTGTTCCATTGTAAGGCAATCTCCATTCAAAACGTTTGAAGTTTCAAAACTTTGATCTTCTGGTCTCAGCCATTTTAAGTTCAAAGTTTTGAAACTTTGAGCTTCTGAAAGGGATCCATATCTATATATACAGAGAGAGAGAGAGAGAGAGATATAATATAGATATATATAGGTATGAAAAACAAAACTTTTGCTAACTGAAAGAAACAAAGCACCAGGCTTCTATGAACTCATACTGTCCCTTTATTTACAACATCCATTCCAATAATCTTTTCAGATCAAGTTTAGAACATATTTATTCCAATTTTACAACATTTTTGAGCACTTTCATTTATACATATATATGTATATATATATATATATATATATATATATATATATATATATATATATATATATATTCACTAGTCTTCATCAACTGCTCATTCTGTCAACTGCTTTCCTACTTTTTTTTCTTTTTGTCAACAGGAAAGTTTATGGACAGAATGGTACAAGATTACTATAATACTGGGTTAAGAAATATGTCCTTTCCCTACTATTGTACAATCTCAAAGTTGTGTGTGTGTGTGTGTGTGTGTGTGTGTGTGTGTGTGTGTGTGTGTATATATATATATATATATATATATATATATATATATATATAAGTGCGTGTGTGTGTGTGTGTGTGTGTGTGTGTGTGTGTGTGTGTGTGTGTGTGTGTGTGTGTGTGTGTGTGTGCGTGTGTAGCAAGGGATGTGGGAGCTGCAGGGGAGCTTGCTCCCTGTAAAATTAATAGTTTTAGTTTTGATGTTGTGGAGTTATGGTCCTAAGCATGTCAGTCATCTGAGATTAATGAGTTGATGATGATTTTATGTAAGTCAGTCTGTATGTATATATATATATATATATATATATATATATATATATATATATATATACAATAAAACAACAAAAAAAGATCCCAGGCCCTGAAAGTTGGCACTGGAAAAATACCACACCGATAAACATAAACAGAATACTTTAATAAAGTAATGCAACACGGATATAAGACAAGCACTTTTGAGTAAAAACCCTTCTTCATGTCTAAAAAATTATAATTCCATGATTTCTTAAAAACATCTTTCAAACAATCACCTAAAATTTACAGTGCAAGTGTCTGGTGTATACAATTTATGTCCCCTAAACAGGATATGGATTTCATAGCTAAACTGTAGGAATCATTGAAAATGAAAATCGTTATTGGGATTTTAACTATCAACATGAAATAAATATGTAAAAATATTCATTCGCTGTCTTAAATCATTTAGCTTGGAACAGACTGTATGTAATCCAAAAGGGATGACAATATCCTAGATTTAACACTGACAAACCTGTGATCTTTCTTATGTGTACCCATGTTTACATCCTTAGTAATTTGTTTTATTTAACATTTGTTTACTGGAAGTGTCCCACTGAGACAGATCACTTTTTCAATTGAGGGTTAAGAAGAAAAACTCCATAGCTAATTACAAAATACCACAGACATATAAGAAAATTACAACCATACAAGAAAACATTTGCATTGGATCACATTGAGTAAAATATACCTGTATTTGATACAGAAAAGTAATAAAGAAAGATTAAAATTGAATACATTATTACATACAATTACAATCCATAGTTAAACTGTACAGTAGATTACATGCAGACACCTGTTTAGTCAGTAGGTTTATCAGTGGACCTATCTATAAAGTTAGATTGCAGATTGAAATTGGAAGTAAGTGAAGAGCTAGGAAGAATCTGAAGATAGATGACTTTGATCAGTACAGCAAGTATTAATTAGAAAATTTAGTTAAACAGTGCTAAGAGTATGAGGAGAGGAAGAAAGAAAGCAAGGGAAAGACAGATAAAGTAGTGTGAGAGAGAAATATATTAATATTAGTTGTGAGGGGAGTATGGGAAAGGAAGTAAGCAATAAGTTTAGTTACATATGATGGACACAATGATCATGAAAACACCTTATTTACTATAAGAGTAAAATTAAGCATGTGGATAAATAAATTATACATCCTTGAGTTTAGCAGTGGAAGCTATGATGCAATAAATGATATACTCATGAAAATGGACTGAGGTATTATCATTACTGACCCAAATAAGTATGCTCAGGGCACTGTCAATGAATCATATAGTATTATTAAATAAATAATATAAATAAATACATTAAATAAATTATTACTTGTACATAAATTGACAAAAGGCATACATATATATAGGTATACACAGTAAAACGATTGTGGAATCACAAAATTAATAAAATATATAGCAGAAGAGAGAGGTACTGCATAGTTTTTAAAATTGGCTGACAGGTTCAGTGCGAACTTTACCCCCTTTTCACCCCCTAAAGTGCCTATCACAATACCTGAGGAGTGCCAAGTCCCTATTATCACGGCTACACAGGTACAAACTGCACTGTCCAGAGCCAAGAATACAGCTTCCATGGGACCTGATAATATCCCTGGCTTTGTTCTACATGAATTACAAAGTGAACTGGCACCACACCTGACTACCCTGTTCAACCACAGCCTCAATTCAGGCTTTGTTCTTACCAAATGGCACACTGCTACAGTCATCCCACTATAAAAAGAGGGAGCGACTACAGACCCTGGGAACTACCGCCCCATTAGCCTGACGGGTCTGATATGTAAGACTATGGAGTGCATCATCATGGACCTTATAAATAAGGACATAGGGAATCTCCAAACTCTGGACCACACGCAGTATGGGTTTGTGGAAGGTAGATCATGCCTACTCAACCTGATAAATTTCTTTGAGTCTGTCACCAGAGCTGTAGATAAGGGCAAGGTAGTTCACACAGCCTGCCTAGATCTTGCCAAGGCCTTCAACACCATCCTTCACTCAGGAATCATAGATAGATTCACTAAACTAGGCATAAACTAGGCATAAACCCCTATGTAATAATATGGGTTGCCAAATGGCTCAATGATAGAACCCACACCGTGAAAGTAGCAGACTCCAAATCTGACTACCGACCAGTTACAAGTGGTTTCCCACAGGGATGGGTCCTAGGTCTTCTCCTGTTTGGCATCTACTTTTCTGAAGTTCGGGCCAACAATAAGGGACTCTGGCTGACCATGTTCACAGATAATTGCAATCTGGGAGCCATTACTGATTCTCCAACTGATGTAGACATTCTACAAAAAGGCCTCACTGACACCAATGACTGGTGCCAGAACCATGCCTTAAGCTCAATGCCAAAAAGTGCATTGTCATTCCCTTTGGGAAAAATTCGGTGCCCATGAAATACCACATAGGCGGTAGTCCACTAAACACTGAAGGTATGATAAGAGACCTGGGGACACGGGTTGACAGCAACCTCTCCTTTGATAACCACATTGCCACTGTAGTCAGAAAGTCATTCTATGTGGCAAAACACGGTCAGCCAGAGTCCCTCCTCAGTATGGAGAACATCGATGTCTGTGCAGTGACTGAAACCTGGTTCAAGGCTCCTGAGAGCACCCCAGCACTACCAGGTTATACCTCATATCATGCTTTCCGACCCCAAAACTTGGACCGAACCACAAAAGGAGGGGGAGTATCCATATTCATCAAAGATACCCACACCTCCAGGTTAGTGGCAACGCACGAAGCATCGGAGACCATCCAGGTGCAACTAACCATAGGCAAAACTGCCCTACAGTTTGTAGCATGCTACAGACCACCCTCTCAAACTCAGGAACCCCACTCAGCCTTCCTGAAGACACTGGAGAGTATGAATGTCTCTCCAAATACCATCATATTGGGAGACTTCAACTACCCAAACATAGACTGGGATCATTACTCAAGCCCCAACACTCTAGCCCAAAGGTTCCTAGAATTCATAAACTCAAATGAGATGGAACAATTAGTCATCACTCCCACAAGAGGAGATAATATACTAGACCTGATCATCACAAACATGGGGACAAAATGCTCCACACCGGAAGTATACCCCTCATTGGTGAGATCAGACCATAAATTAATCTCACTGGAAATCTACATCCCGCCCCCACCCCCTGCACAGAAGACCACAGTGAAGAATTTCTCAAAAGCCGACTTCACACTTCTTAAAACTGAAGTGGTATCTTTCAAGGCCCCTGGGCCAGTGGAAACCACAACCCACACCGCTAAATCCTTCATAAATGCCTTCTACGGACACCTTCACGAATGCATGGATCATGCAATCCCTAATAAAACCAAGACCCATTCCCACAAAGGCAGGCGTCCCATCTGGTGGACCCCAGCCATTGACAAACTTTACAACAGGAGGAGGAAGCTACTACATGACAGAGCAAAATCCCCAAAAGGGAAGGCATCTCTGATCAGTACTAGCAAAAAACTTTGATCACTCATAAAATCATCCAAGGCCAATTTTGAGAGAAAAATCACAAAAGACACAAAAGACAATCACAATGCCTTTTTTAGCTAGGTTACAAACCTGGGTGGAAACTCCCAGATATGCTCAGAGTTAGTCCAAAATGACACAAAATACACTGAACCCACAGATATTGCCAACATTCTGGCAGACAGGTTCAGTGCAAATTTCTCCACCCCCTCCACCCCAAAAGGAGAAATATCTATCCCAGCAGAGTGTAGCCTCCCTAACTTCTCAGATGCCCAGGTGAGAGCCGCCCTCTCCAAAGCTAAAAACATAGCATCAATGGGACTGGACAGTGTTCCGGGCTGTGTGCTACATGAACTCCAAGAGGAACTAAACCCGCACATAAGGCTGCTGTTTAATCTTAGCCTTACTACAGGATACGTACCCAAAGAGTGACATACAGCATCAGTGGTCCCACTCCACAAAGGAGGTGCTTCTATGGACCCTGGAAATTACCGCCCCATAAGCTTGACGAGCCTGGTTTGCAAAGCTATGGAAAGGATCATTATGGAACTCATAAACAAAGACATTGGGGACCTACAGACATTGGATCCTACCCAATTCGGCTTTGTCAAAGGCAGATTCTGCCTTTTGAACCTAGTCGACTTTTTTGAAACAGTCACTAAGGCCATTGATGAGGGTAAGACAGTTCACACAGCCTACCTTGACCTTGCAAAAGCCTTCGACACAATACCCCACTCAGGAATCATTGACAAACTCACCAGCTTAAATGTAAACCCATATGTCACAAGATGGGTTGCAAACTGGCTCAAGGACAGAACCCACAAGGTCAGAATTGCTGGAGCCATGTCAGACTCTAAGCCAGTCACAAGTGGTGTCCCACAGGGCTCAGTCCTGGGACCCCTCTTGTTCGGCATTTTTTTTTTCCGAGGTGCAAACAAACATAGGAGGATTGTGGCTGACAAAGTTCGCAGATGACTGCAAATTGGGCACCATAATTGATACTCCAGCGGACACAAGCATCCTTCAGAAAGGCCTCATAGAAATGGATAATTGGTGCCAGAGCCATGGCCTTAAACTGAATGCCAAAAAATGTATAGTCATACCCTTTGGGAAAAACAAGGTACCCACAAATTACCACATAGGTGGTAATCCATTAAGTACGGAAAAGGTAATCAGGGACCTAGGGACCCAAGTAGACAGTAACCTCTCATTTGACACTCACATTGCCAAGGTGGTTAGGAAGACCTTCTATATTGCCCACCTTATTATGAAGGAATTCACATCTAGATCAAGAGAGGTCATTGTGCCCCTGCACTCTTCTCTTATCAGGCCCATTATTGAGTACAATGCCCCATTTGGGATGTATCTTACCCGACACCTGCAGCAGTTAGAAAGACCCCAAAAGTTCCTCACTAAGAGGATAAAGGGTCTCAAACATATGTCATATGCTGCCCTGCTGAAGAAACTCCAGCTCTATTCAGTCACATACCGCCTACTCAGAGGTGATCTATGCCTGACGTACAAGGCCATGTCCAATCCGGAATTAATGGACATGATCCACCTCAGAAAATCCAAATCCATCAGAGCCACGAGAGCAAGAGATTTGAACCTCAACACAGAAATAAATAGGACGTGTTGGAGGGACAAATTCATAACCCAGAGGCTCCCTACACTCTGGAACAGAATCCCAGTCCATGTTAGGCAGAGCCCCTCACTAACTCTCTTCAAGAGAAATCTTGACGAGTGGATGGGAGATCGTAGGTTTACCCCGGGGGTCATCTCTGTGTCACTACTAGACAGAGGCACAGTAAACTAAACCCTAAATGTGTGTAGTATACTCATCCCAAGGGGTGGTGAAAGCCACACACACTCTGGCTAGGCTTATAAATGCCCTAGGGTAGATAGCCTAGTATGAACCTATGAACCTATGAACCTAAGATCTCATCACAAAAGGTTTCTCATCCAGGAAGAAAGAGGTCATAATCCATCTCTACTCATCCCTCATTAGACCTATTATAGAATACAATACTCCATTTGGAATGTACCTCACTAGACACCTACAACAACTGGAAAGGCCACAAAAATACCTCACTAAGAGGATCTTAGGCCTTAGACATGCCCTATACAGAAAGACAAAAAAAACTCCAGCTATACTCTGTCTCTTATCGCCTACTTAGAGGCGATCTCTGCTTGTCCTACAAAGCAATGTCTGACCCAGAGCTGCTAGATATGCTACACCTAAAGAAATCCCAATCCCTCCATGCCACACGCTTCAGGGACCTTAACCTCATTACCACAATAAACAGTACATGCTGGAGGGACAGGTTCCTCACCCAGAGACTTCCCATACTCTGGAACAAACTTCCCATTCACGTCAAGCAGAGCACTTCACTGGCCCTCTTTAGGAGAAATCTTGACTAGTGAGTGGGCAATAGGAAGTTCACCCCAGGGTGGCCTCAACAGGGGCACTAGGAACTAACTTTGGGCGACATGATGCCAGGGAATCTTCTTGGGCTAGGCTTATATAGGCTCCATGGCCGTTAGCCTAGTACACAACTATGAATCTATGAACCTATATAAACAAGACTAGATTAAAGTCCAGAAATTACTTACTTTTCTTATTAAGTGTACAAGATTAGAGTATGAACTCATATCTTGGTCTTAGAGGTTGAAAGCAGTAAAAATGTATGTTTAATGTTAAAAGCAAAGGAAAACACATGTGAGTATAGTGTTAACAATAAACAATGAGATAATTACACAATCACAGGATATAACAAACATGCTTACAGAAATTGCAAAAAAAAAATTGACTGCAAACGTCACTATAAGCAATGAAAAATGCCATGGTGCTTTACTGACAGATATTCCTTGTTTAACTACTGATGTGTCCCCTTCTACCAGAAAGCCAATTAAAACTCATTTCCATGGGATCAGACAAAATACCTGGTGGTCTCACACACAGAATCAAGGAAAACTTTGACTGAAGCCCTATCAGCCTTGTTAAATAAAATGTTATCGTGCAGAAATGTCCTTGACAGAGAGATATAGGTGGTAGTAGCACCAGTTCACAAAGGGGGTTTGATCCCATCCAATATAAACAATTCAACACACATCAGCCTGACCAATTATCTCTGCCATGTCAGGCAGGGTATCACAATAGAGTTTGTCCAAACTGACACAGATGACCTACTTCTGCTATATGTGGAACAATATAGATCTTACCTTTTAAATCTTAGGGTATTTTTGAAGGTGTAACAAGAGACTTGATTAAGGGATGACAATACATACTGATCACTGCTTATTTTAAACTTATATTTGACTCTATCCCACATAACAAAATAATTGACAAATTACAATATTTAAATGAAATAAATATTTCCATCAGACTGGATAAAACTTTATAGCCAGCTCTGTTGGCTTAGAAGGCTAAAGTCCTGATCACAGCCTAGCTGACCTGAGTTAGTCTAATGGCTCCTGAAATTGATGGAGTGGGCAGGGGGTGGGAGAAGAATAATACAACTAGCCAACTCACCTCTCTTTGGGGGGAAGAGAGGGGTGTGTGTGCCTGGTCAAACTGTCTGCAGTAGAATCTCCAATGATGATAGGGGAGCACGAAGAAGTGCTATCTTCAAAGGAAGCTTAGCGTTATGCACTGGCACAGAACTCTGTTTTAGTTACGGTAGCCCAGAGCATGCCAGTCCTTTGGACACATCAGGCATCTGTAAGGGATGCTGGAGTTTAATCACAAAATCCCACTCCCTTGTATAGGAATGACAGGACCTACTTCCAACAGTATTGACTCTCGTTCCATGGGGGAAAAGGGGCCGTGTGACTCTCACTCTGTGCAATAAATGGGTCTGTGGAGTGGTCATCAGGGCAGAGTTAGATGAGGAGGAAGCAGCAAAAAAAAAAAATATGTTCTTCTGATGGCTCAGCAGCAAGCCTTCTAGGGAAAATAAAGAATATAAAAGAATAATATTTATTGGATAAAGAACACAAAAGAATAATATTTATCGAATAAAGAATACAAAAGAATAATATTTACTGGTTATTGCTGAATCCAGGGCTGTGTTACAAGTTTCTGTGTTGCCCATACCTTACTTGGATAGAAGGAAGTTTCTCTGTCCACCTGTGCAAGATGGGAGCTTTGAGCAGCCTATCTGTCTCTGGAGGAGTGGTTTCAGCCCAGAAGTTAGTAGTTTATCAGCCATTTTGGGCTAATTTCTATCTCTTTCACTTCCCTGCTATAAAAACCGCATTTGCACGGTTTTGCGTACCGGGCAGTGCCAGTTAGCTAGAGTTAAACTATACTCGGCTCCACGAAGTCTACTGTTCAATTTTTCCCTTGGAACTAGACAAACCTTCAACTTTAGCACTCAAACCATTCATTTCACAGTCAAGCACTTGCTTAAAACTCATAGCAAGCACTAATTAACCCTAGCACTAGACCCCCCTATACTGTCCAGAAGGACAAGGCTTTCTATTCGTCCCCACCAGCCAATCAGAAAAACAGCTTACTTTACCTATTCAGGCATGTCCAAAGGGCAGTTTCTGGTGTACTCTCCAGTCCAACTGGTGAATCTTGGCATTTTGAGACAATGTTACAACAGCCTCATGTACATAGACAACCCTCTCCTCCTACCACCAAACACTAATATATGCGAGAGATGCAATTATACAGCCAAACTGGAGGCAAAACTCTTTCAACCCAAGACTGGAACTGACAGTCAAGAGGAGAAGGGTAATACTTGCAGCACACCACCAGTCTCACATAGACCTAATAAACTAACACCGGCAAATAACACACATGAATACATAAAAACATACTCAGAAACTCTAAATAAAAATCTGCAAAAGCAACAGAGACCTCCAAAGCAGACATCCAAGCAACCTCCACACCCCATCACCAGCCATGAAACACATACTTCACATGATCAGTGTGCCACGCAATCACAGCCCTTAAGGCAAAATAACATACCCAGCACACTAGTAATAGGCGACTCTATAGTCAGGCACACTGATGTCCCACTAACTAGGCTGGACAAGGAGAAGGTTACAGTTAGCTGTCTGTCGGGCGCCAGGATCCGCCACATAACACAATCACTAAGGTCATCCAGAACAAGTACAAATACGAATCTGTCATTGTCCATGTTGGTGTGAATGACCTCAGACGTACCTCCCTGGACTACATGAAAAGAGACATGGAAGAGCTCTTTGATCATATAGCCCAGGCCGGTATGACCCTGACCCTGAGTAGCATCCTGCCCTCACCAAGAATGATGCCACAGTATAAAGAAAAAGTGATCAATTTCAACAATTGGATAAGTTTCTGGTGTCATTCAAAGGGGATCCAGTATCTGTCCGCCTGGGATGACATGCTCGACAGAGATGGCTTGCACCTGTCAGGCTTTCAAATACTGGCCAAGGCTCTATACTGCCTTTTTTAGGCAAGGCTCAAAAGACAAACCCACCACCATAAATAGCACAAGTAACCAAAAACTGAGGGTAATCCTACTCAATGCCAGAAGTCTAAACCTCAAAATGCATGCACTCAAGGCACTCCTGAGTATGGAGAACATTGACATCTGTGCAGCAACAGAAACCTGGTTTAAGGCTCCTGAGAGCACCCCAGCACTACTAGGCTATAACTCATACCATAACATTCGGCCACAGAACCAGGACCAAAATGCAAAAGGTGGGGGTGTATCCATATTCATCAAGGATACCCACACCTCCAGGTTAGTGGCACAGCACAATGCATCAGAGATCATCCATGTGCAACTAACAACAGGCAAAACTGCAATCGAAATTGTAGCTTGCTACAGATCACCCACCATGACCCAGGACCCCATTCTGCATTTCTGGAGACACTGAGAAATATGAAGGTCCTACCAAACACCCTAATACTGAGTGATTTCAATTACCCAAACATAAACTGGGGGAACTACTCAAGTACTAACTCCCTTGCCCAATGCTTCCTAGAATTTATAAACTCAAATGCCCTGGATCAACTGGTCAACACCCCCACCAGAGGGAACAACATATTGGACCTGGTCATCACCAACATGGGCGACCAGTGTTTCACACCAGAGGTCAACCCCTCCCTGGTTAGATCAGACCATAGACTAATCACTCTGGATATCCACATTCCGCCCCCACCCCCAATCAAGGAAACCACCATGAAAAACTTTTCAAAAGCAAACTTCACTTTACTTAAGACTGAGGTGGAAAGGTTCACAGCCCCCATGCTAAAGAACAATGCTGTCCAAGCTGCTGAAACCTTTACAAAGGCACTCTATGAGCATCTGCAGGAATGCATGGATCATGCTATCCCAAGTAAAACCAAGACTCACTCCTCCAAGAAAAGGAAATAAGTCTGGTGGACCCCTGCCATAAACAAGCTATACAACATAAGGAGGAAACTAGTACAGAAAAGAGTAAAATCCCAAGAAGGAAAGACATCCCTGATCAGTATCAGCAAGAAACTATGATCCCCCATTAAATCATCCAAGGCTAATTTTGAAATAAAAATTGCTAATGACTCCAAAGATAACCACAAAGCATTCTTTAGCTATGTCAAGAACATAAGTGGAAACTCTCAGATCTTCTCTGAGTTAGTGCAGAATGGCACAAAATGCACTGAACCGACTGATATTGCCAACATTCTGGTAGACAGGTTTAGTGCAAACTTCACCCCCCTCTCACCCCCTAAAGGGCCCATAACCATACCAGAAGAATGTAGGGCCCCATCAATCACCAACACACAGGTTAAAACAGCCCTATCCAAAGCCAAAAACACAGCTTCAATGGGACCAGACGATGCCCCAGGCTGTGTCTTACAAGAGCTCCAAAATTAACTAACCCCTCACCTAAAACACACTGTTCAAACTCAGCCTCCCTACAGGCTATGTACCCAAAGAGTGACACACAGCAACAGTTATCCCACTCCACAAAGGTGGAGCCAATACGGACCCCGGGAACTATCGCCCTAGCCTGGTCTGCAAGGCTATGGAGTGCGTCATCATGGAACTCATTAACAGAGTCATTGGGAACCTCCAAACCTTGGACCCTACCCAGTTTGGCTTTGTTAAGGGCAGATCATGCCTCCTAAATCTGGTGGACTTCTTTGAAACAGTTACCAAGGCATTAGATGAGGGAAAGGAGGTCCACACAGCCTACCTAGACCTCCCAAAGGCTTTTGACGCCATTTCCCCATTCTAGTATTATAGACAAGCTCACCAGCTTGAACATAAACCCCTACATCATGAGATGGGTTGCCAACTGGCTCATGGATAGAACCCACATGTTGAAAGTTGCAGGCTCTACGTCTGACTCTAAACTGGTTACAAGTGGTGCCCCCAGGGCTCAGTCCTAGAACCCCTCCTGTTTGGTATATACTTTTCAGAGGTACAGGCAAGCATAGGAGGACTATGGCTGACAAAGTTCACAGACGACTGCAAACTAGGGGCCATAATTGATTCTCCACATGATACAGACACCCTAAAGAAGGGTCTCACTGAGACGGATACCTGGTGTCAAAATCATGACCTCAAGCTAAATGCCAAAAAGTGCATAGTCATCCCCTTTGGAAAAAATAAAGTACCCGCGAACTACCACATAGGTGGTAGTCCCCTAAATACAGAAAATGTAATAAGGGATCTGGGGACCCAAGTAGATAATAATCTCTCATATTGCCAAGGTGGTTAGAAAATCTTTCTATGTGGCCCACCTAATCACAAAAGGGTTCACATCTAGAACAAAAGAGGTTATTGTGCCTCTCTACTCATCACTCATTAGACCCATCATAGAATACAATGCCCCATTTGGGATGTACCTTACAAGACACCTGCAACAGCTGGAAAGACCACAAAAGTACCTCACCAAGAGGATTACTGGCCTCAAACAGATGCCCCATGCAGCCTGACTCAAGAAACTCCAGCTGTACTCGGTTGCATACCACTTACTCAGAGGTGATCTCTGCCTGACATACAAGGCCATGTCCAACCCAGAATTGATGGACATGCTCCACCTAAAAAAAAAAAGCAAATCCCAGAGAGTCACACGCTCTAGAGATATAAACCTCACCACAATAATAAATAGGACATACTGGAGGGATAGATTCCTGTCCCAGAGACTCCTCATGCTTTGGAACAGGATTCCAATATACATCAGGCAGAGCCCCTCACTAACACTCTTCAAGAGAAACCTTGATGGGTGGATGGGAAACAGAAAATTTACCCCGGGGATCACTACAGTGGCTCTGCTAGGCAGTGGCACAGGGAACTAATGGCTCTACTGGACAGAGGCACAGGGAACTAATCTAAGGGGGTGGTAAAAGCCAACACATTCTGGCTAGGCTTATAAATGCACTTGGGCAGATAGCCTAGTACTTACCTATGAACCTAATACAGAGCTCAAATGGGCAATGTAAAATACTTATGATGTCAGTAAATAAACATGAAAGTAAATACATCAGTTAAAACTAACCAGCGAGGTACAACAAAGTATAATAGCATGCCTAGAATATATGAAAAATAGTTTAAGCAATCCTTTCCAATCAACATCTAAATTCAAACCAAAAGGAGTCAATATGTTAATTTGCAAATGAACAGACATACTTTGCAAAAAATGTATCACCCTGACAACTACTTTCAGTCTGGATTCAGAGAGGGAATGGAAAGCAGGTTTTAAAAAAAAAAAAATAAGAGTCCAATAATACCAGTGTGTGCTGAATGAATGCTTCTTGAACCAAGAGCAGATACAGGGTCAGGACTTAATGATAAAGTACCATTGAAACCAATGTTGAAAGCACGTCCTCTTTTTAAATAAGAGAGTTTTAACAAATTCCTTTTAACCACCCACCTTTTATACACATACACATTCACTCTTTTTTATACATGTTTACTATCAATATCCTATATTCAAAATGTTATCTCTTTTATTAGGATGTCATGTGATTTTTTTACTTTATTTAATGGGCATTGAATTAGTTAGATTTTATGTATTTGATGAAGCAGTTGTAATACTGCAAAAGTCCTTATGCCTTTGCCTGTGCCTGTTTCCTGAATAAACTGTTGCTGGTTTTATGATATCCTGGTGTTGCTTCATCTTTTGTTTGTTGGATTTAAAAAATATTTGTTTTTTATTTTTCATATATTCTTGGATTAGTTATGGTTACTGTTGTTTATTTTTCTTCATTGGCAAGTTTTAATTGACGCACTTACTTTTGGATTGATGCACTGACACAATAATTTATTTAATTTATACCATCATGCACCCACTTCAAAACTTTACTAAAAGCGCACCTAAAAACATGCTGGCTATGCCCTTGCAACTCCCACTCTAATATCATCCACCCCATCCAACCACTACCTTTCTTTCCACTCCACTAACTACCTTGATTATAGCAAGCTCAGATGCTCATAAGCCTAGTACTTATTATACAGCAGGAACTTCTTATTGTAACATTTGTTAATGTCTGTTATGTACTTCACAGATAAAGATTCTAGTTGTCTACTGATGTACTAAGTTCTTCATCTGTAAATATGTTGTAAGTAATTGCTGTGTTAAATTGTTAATCGCTATGTAATCCAATGTAACTACTGCCTGTTTATTTTAACTGTGGAGCTTTTCTCCCTGGGCCTCTGCTGAAAATGGACCTACGTCCAGTCGGACACTCCCTGTCAACAAATGTAAATAAATAATTAATAAATAAATAAATATTGTCTTTTAAAGACTTGTATTCATTTGTGCAATTTATCTTCCCTAACGACTTGGGTACTTTTCCATTATTGGGGTAACACTATAAATGCGCTAGCTCGTCCTTGTAATTTTCGCACAGCTGTTAGCGAGGGTTCCAATCGCCAGTTAACACATTTATGGTGTTGCCCCGATGGAGCTGCATCACTTTTCTGTGTGCTTTTTTTTTTTTTTTGTACTTTTCCGTTATCAGGGCGTGTATGCCTAGCTACACCAAGTCTGCAAGCTGCATTCAATTGGCCAGGTAAGAATTAACTTCTCTGATGTTGCCAAAAGGTTGGCTTCCATGTTGTTGTGTGACAGTGTGGTAGGCTGTCAACAGACAATAACAGTTCTGCTATTTACATACATAGTTCCCAAAGGACTGTAGAGCCAGAGGTCACAGTCCTCAAACTTGTGCCTCAGGAATCAAGCTGTGTTACATTTTGACATTGTAAGCATCACTCTTTGCGTGACCGCAAAAAAAAAAAAAAAAAAAAAATGAGACAGATTTTATTGAAGATAAGTGATATGCACTGACCAGATTATATGGAAATGAGTTTAATATCAATACAGTCATATTGGGAAGTAATATTATTTTGTCCATGTACACACATCATATTACAGTGTAGACTTTCTTAAGCTACAAACGGCATTTCATATCTCTCAACTGTCCAGATTTTTGTCATATTTCTGGTGTGTTCTACATCAAATTTGTGTTTTTTTCAGTGACTGAAGTCAGTAAATAATGACATACATATGAGTTTTTCTGCACGTGAATCACAACATCAAAGAGATTTCCTTAGAGACAATCTGGGTTGGGAGCAGATTGGTTACCCGATGAATGCACTAGCTCAAGAGAAGTAAACTGAAGAGCTTTGCACATGCCACCACTAGGATAGGCGGCTGAAATTCAGAGTAATGTACCAGACATAAGGAACATAACAGCTGCGAGAAAATTACAAGCGCCAGCTACCGCATTTATAGTGTTGCCCTAATAATGGAAAAGTACCAGGACTTGTTGCTAAGATGCCATGGTAATAACATTCTATCTGCATTATTAGAAACCTTTGTCATTTCATTATAATAAGTGACAGATTAATAGCACTGAATGTGAATCTGTACATAATTCATTAGTTGGAAATACTGGTTTAAAGAACACAACAGAGCAAGCCATTACGGGTCACTTCCTGATTATGCTGACAGGTGGTAGCAAGTAGTGTCATATAAGGTGTTTTACTGGGACACATTGGACTGTTTATGCATACAAAAATAGGAAACATGGTATGGGCACTCATATAGGTTGAGGATTACAATGTGGGTAACATGATTATTTGAATAAAATATGTTGACGTTCACCAACATCATCAATAAAATCTATGCAGACATAATCAAGTTGCAATAACCTCACAATGTCAGTAAATGCCAGATTATACCTGGCAAAAAAAACATATATTCTGAGTAAAAAATAAATGCCAATATCATAAAAGTAACATTATAATTAAATACCTAATAAGGATATACAAAAGTTTAAACTATGACTAGTTTGTATTTTTCAAAGTCAGAAAGCCATATTCTAGTGGTGATATAATTCTGAGGAACATGTCCAGTCTCTCCTTTGAGATCATGGAATTATTTTATACCTCACTCATTCACCCATTACTGAATACAATACTGCATTTTGTAGCCTTTGTACAAACCACCTAAAAAAATGAAAAATTAAAATGCTCCGGTTCTAGAGAAATCATACTTTTGGAAAACTTTAAATATTGAAAAAGGCTTCTAAAAAAGTCCAAGTGTTTTGTTTCTTATTGAGATGATCTATGTCTCTTCCATAAAGCAATATCTGATCCAGTGCTATGCCTAGAGCACAACACAGGTGGGAGTGAAAACATATCAGGGAATGTAATATAAAAAATAAATAATTTAAAAGAAAGTGATAGATGCATTACACAGTGCTTTACAAGACAGCATAATAAGTTGTATGGGTATGTACATATATATTTAACAGTAGTTACACGTATTAGAGACCATCTTTCAGTTTACGTTCAGATTGTTTATAGTGAAAAGCAACATTACTGTTCATTTCCTAAATTAAGTAAAACATAAATGGCAAATAAACTCACTCTTGTCTAACACACTTTTGTCTAGCAACATTTGTTACAGCCCACATACTTGGTGCTTCCAGTTCAGACTAAGCTGCCTTGTAACTCTCATGTATATCTATAACCAGGGTCTTAGTACTCCCTGAGTAAATCTACAGCATATCCATTGATCCTCCTGGTATTTCCACAGCTCCATCTAGTCAAGGCCTAAGAAACGTCTCTAGTCTTCACTTTGAAATTCCTATCCATGAGAGGCACATTTGTCTAATGTTGTGAACTACAAGTCATCATTTTAATAAATGTGTTTTTCCAGATTATTCATGCTCTACTATACAGTTTTCTTCTGCCATTTAGTATAATCTAGACATTATCATCAATTTATATGCAGCATATCAAAACAGAAACTCTGATATATCAAATAACCATTATGTCACAATGGCTCTGTCCCAGCATTGAATACCTGATTCTGGATGGAAAAAATAGATAATGGAATCACAATAACCTGTCTATATTCTTATGGCTACCAGCAGGCCTATGTTGATGGTGAAAATGAAAGCATTATAGTTACAAAGTCCTCCTACACAGTTGGGTGCATATATCCTGTTGTTTTCATAGATTCATAGATTCATAGAATGTTACTAGGCTAATGACGTGGGGTGGGGGTCTTCTAAGCCTACCCAAGTTTTCCCAAAAGAATAATCATGTCCTCTTTCCAAACAGGACATTGAGAATCAGGCATTTATAAGCTACATCTAATTTATAAGAGACATGGGTGCCAGGCCCATTGTAAATTTCCTATCCCCCATCCACTGGTCTAGTTGCTCTCAAACTGGATAATAGACCAACTCATTTTCACATGGATAGAAAGCCTATTCCATAGGGTGGGCAATCTCTGGAGCACATATCTCTCTCTCCTGCATGTTCTGTTTAAGTCACAGACAAAATTCAGGTCCCTATACCTTGCATTTCTGGGGCTCTTTGACTTATTGATATATAGGAGATTCATAAGTGTGGGGTTTGCAGATACATTGTAATCTAGTTATAGATCACCCCTCAGCAATCTATTGGAGACTGAGTAGAGGGAAAGGGTTTTAAGGCATTCTGCATAAGGTAGGTTTGCTAAGAATTATATTCTCTTTGTAAAGAACCTCTGAGGTCGCTCTAGTTGCTGCATATGCCTGGTCAGGTGCATACCAAAGGGAGCATTGTACTCTATAATTGGTCTGATAAAGGTGGAGTACAGTGGAACTTTTGGGACTGTCTACTTTAATAGTTTTAATAAAAAAAAAATCTGTTTTTTAAGGGTGTTCTTTAAGAATGGTCCCGTAGCATCACATCAGAAGAACATTCCCATAGCATCACATCTGTACATGCGTTGTAGACGCCCTGCTGTCCGCCCGTACAATTTTAAATTACAGCTTTCATTTGATCATTTTGCTGCCTGTTCCAGGGTTCCAAGTAAGGAGACTTTCTTATTGCTGCTAGTGTTTAATTCACTGCTTGCTGGTTCTTATTGCTGCCCAAGTGTTGTTTATGTATTTGCTGCTGCCCAATTTAATTATGTTCTTATTGCTCTGCGTGTGTGTGTGTGTGTGTGTGTGTGTGTGTGTGTGTGTGTGTGTGTGTGTGTGTGTGTGTATGTGTGTGTGTCATGTTCCAGGGCTGCAGGTAAGGAGAGTTGCTTATTGCTGTTGCTGGTTCGGAGAGTTTCTTATTGCTGCTAGTGTTTAATTTGTTGTTTGCTAGTTCTTATTGCTGCCGAAGTGTTTATGTATTTGCTAATGCCCAATTTAATTCTGTTCTTATTGGTGTCTGTGTCCAATTTAATTCTGTTCTTATCGGTGTGTGTGTCCACCTTAATTCTGTTCTTAATGGTGTGTGTAGGATTTAATTCTGTTCTTATTGGTGTGTGTGTGTGCATGTGTAAAATGCCCCAGTTAGGTATACCTGGTGGTTAGTGTTACTCAGGCTCAAACCCTGTACCTTAGGTACAAGGAATAAGAGCCTGAATTGTCTACCCATACCAACAATTGTGATTTGAGCTCTCAACTGTCCAGATTTTCACAAAATGTCAGAAATGTTTGGCTAATACTTTTGGTCTGTTTGTCTTAAAATTTGTGGTTTTCTGGCAAATCAGTGAGAACTGAATTCACTGAATAATGATAGGATTTTAAGTTTCAGTCTTCCTTTCTTTCAGGAAACACATGGTAACACAAAACACTTTATTCTAGCAACTTTCCAAGATTATACAAGCAATGTTTAAAACGTGTCCCTCGTTTTGAGCCTTTGCCCCCCCAATAAATGTTGTCTATTTCCAGATTTCCTGTGCTGCAAGGTTGAGAGATTTAGTTGAGTGTCAAGTAGATTTTACAAGGAACTGAGAGCTTCAGGGGAAGAGAAGTTTAGTTCTGCTTATGCCAACTCTGTTTGCATTTTTAGTAGCACAACAAGTAGTATACTTGCTTTTGATGCAGAAGGCTGTGGGTTCTACTCCCACAGTATGTAGCGTGATTGCTGATACTGGACTGTGTTGTACTTTAAAGGGAGTGGATGCTCAGTCCTGTGAATGTCATCTTTGGTGCAGATACCTAGTAACTATGAACCTGTTATCAGTTTGCCATCCATTTCCTATTGCAATATTACTAGCGTATCATTTATTTAATGTAACACAAAATGTATTATTCAAGGGCAACAGGCACTTTATTTGTAGAGGAAACAATGAAGTATAAAGCTGTTTGCTAGCAGCCTCTTCATTAGTTACAGATCTCTTTAATGTGGAATTATTTAGATGACTTTTATGATGGAAATGTTCTGAATTGAGCAGTTTTGTCATTATTGGTTCATACATTTGGTTTCATTGCTTACTGGAAAAATGTTCAAAACAATAAAGTTAAAACACACACTAACAAGTGTGCTGTATTATACAAGGAATATAATTTAATACAATCAGGAAAGTGAATCAAAGAACACATGTATGTTTGCATGGTCCTAAATGTGTGCAAGGGACCTGTGATTTGAAAACAGTCCCAAGGTAATCTTTATCCACCACAGGCCAGATGCATTTTCTTTGAATGTAAGTTTCGATGCTGTGTCAATGAATGTGAGTTTCAAAGGCAGAGAGATTTTAATGCTAACTTTCTTGTATTGCTTTGTTTGGCAGATGTCTATCAGTGTTTGGGCTATAAAATTTTAAATAAAAGTTTTAAATGAAATTGAAATAATCATTGTAAAAGTAAAGCATAAAGCAGTATGTGCATTACAGTGTTTATGGTAAATGGGGAGAAATAGCCAAGTAATGGGACACTGAAATGGCTGCAGGGAAGGCTGTGTATGGGGGGGTCCCATTTGACCATGATTTTGTGAGGGGGAGGGGCAGCAAAGTCAAAGACAGCCCTGGGTGGCACAAACTCTAGCTACGCCACTGGTTAAGGGCAAGGCGAAAGAGCAGCGATGACAGAGAGTTAGTCTGGAATATCCCTGTTTGGATTTTTATCCTTAGAATAATAATTTGTCCTTTATCATGGCTTAACTGCAAAGTGGTTTGCCACTGTTTCAAGGTTGGTGTGATATAGTTTATCAGTGTAAGGTGTATCTTATACATTTTAAGCACTTTTTTATCCATGAATGTGGGATACTGTCAAATGCTTTTTTCTAGTCTACCCATGCCATACTTAGATTCTTCACGTTTTTACAGTTCTCCACTATGATTTTATTTAACAACAAATGATCCTTTTTTCCATATGACTTTCTTTTATTACCCTTTTGTTTTATTGCCATAATTGAGTTTTCTTGTAAATGACTATAAACTTTGTCAGCATCAATTCCAGTATATAGTTTATACGTCATTGGAAGGCAAGTTATTAGTCTATAGTTTTTAGGATAGCTTGAAGGTTCTCTCTTAAGTAGGGGCATTGTTTTTCCTGTTGTTATCCAGGCTGGTGTCTGTTTGGGGTGTGCATATAAATAGTTCTTACCTGTGGCTGTGATATGAGTTGTGTTAGACTTTGTACACTGAATCCTTCACTTCACAAATACTCTGTAACATCAGCTTCTATTTATTTAAGTTCCACTTCACTAATGTTCTTTTCTATGTTCCCTCTTTTTGATCTTATTTTTATTGTGAAATTTTTCATATCTGGATGCCTTTGCCTGTATTTCTCTTCAAATATCTTTTGGGCTGCCTTTTTTGTGTTGATTAATTTGGCTTTCTCCTTTGCATAAGTATTGCACCATATCATATCTCTATCTTTCTTTCCCATGTCCAGATTTATTTTTTATACCCTTCAACTGTCTTTAAATCTTGTTCTGGTTCAGTGTGGGTGATGCCATTTGCAATACGTTCTTGTCATTTTTGTGTATTTCCTCTGAGGTTTCAGACATAGATGTAGAAAGCTTTGTGGTTGTCCTTTGTCTGAGAAGCTATTTTTTCTTCAAATTTGGCCTTTGAAGTATTAACTCTCTTAGCTGCCTGTTTAGATAGGTTGGGGGGCTTTTAGTGTGTATGGCTTTGTTCTTCCTATGGTTGGCCAAGAATTTGTTTTGTTGTATAAGCAAGTGATATTGTGATTCCACCAGGGTAGCAGGCCTTTTCAGTTTGCCTTATTCCTAATATGAGGGGGCATAGCTTGTTCTATGCAGCTATCAATATGGCTGTACAGAGATTTATAAATAGCTCAGCATATGGTGTGGTGTTTACTGGGTTTGGGCACATTTGGAATTTAGCCAAAGTGTTACTTAGTAGAGAGAGGTGTTAGCCTTGGAATAGTTTCTAAATGTTTTTGGTTTCGCTGGATCCCCAGATTTAATTTTTATTTCAAATAATACTGTCTTTTATGGTCAGATCTGACAAGCAAAGACATTACACTGAGTGAGGAACATCACCCTCCCCCATGTTCATGACTACAAGGTCAAGGATATTTGTACCCCTGGCAGCAGAATGGACCAACTGCTCCAGGGATGTTGGTATTAACAAAGTTTAGGAATTGCTGAGCTTGTGCATTAGAAATGGTTTAATATCCCCAGTCTATAGAGAGGTAGTTGAGATCCCCCATGAATATCATATTGAGTTGAATGGTGAGGGACTCTAGTACATTGAGATAGGTAGTATTGGTTTCCTGGGCATGGAGGGAGACCTATAGATTGCAAGGGTATGGTATGACACACTGTTTATGGTGAGCTGCATATGTATGAGGGACAGTGAGTCAATAACTTTAACTAGTCTGGATGTGATGTTGGTTTTAATATAGACTGAGACTCCTCCAACTTTAGTTCCCTCCTGTGCAGTAGCTGGTCTAAAGGTGTGAAAGGATTATAACCTTGCATTGCTGGGGTATTCTCCATGACTTTAAACCATTTCTCCATTACTACACAGATGTCTACACTCTCCAGTGAGAGGAAGGTTTGCAGGGAGTGGAGTTTCTTGTTAAGACTTTTATCATTAAGCAGTACCACCTTCAGATATTCCTTCATGGGTTCCATTAAGTTGTTAGGTTTATCAGTTTGGCATTGCCTAAAAAGGCATTATTGGGGGTGGAAAAGGTCTTTGCTAATATCTTGAAGCCTATAGTGAATATTAAGGCATTCTCAGTCTGTGACAGAGTATCTTGTCTTGACATTGCTTATCCTCCTACTTCAGTAGCAGACTGGGTGTTCCTCACCACCTAGTTCCTGAGACAGCACAAATAACAACTCTACTTCAGATGCATTGGTGTGCATCACAAAGGATTTCATAAAGTAAGGAGCAGCAAAGACTGCTTCTGAGCATAAAGTAGTTTTTGGTTAATTAAAAGCCTCATCTGCTGCTATGATCCAGCTTATCTGGATAGGTGCTTTACCTATTGTAAATATTATAAGGTGTGTCAGAGGACAGGCTATGATAACAAGTTAGATATGAATTTACAGTAGTAGCTAGCTAGTCCTAAGAATGCATTAACTTGATTAGTACTGGGGATAGGCTTGTTTGTCCACATGTGAATAATTACCTCTGTACTAGTGACTAACCCTAAAGATGTAGCTTCTGCATACAAAGTTTACTTTGAGCAGCACAAACTATGAGTCCTGTTTGTATCAAGGAGTCCATCACAACTTGTACTTTGACAAAGGTGACTCCCAATGTAATAATCAAGGTACAAATCTGAGTACCTCGCATGAGGTTTCAGAACTTAATCTTTGAACCTTTGAAATATGGCAGGAGCTCCATCGAGTCTAAAGTGTAATGCAGTATAATGAATACTGTCTTCTCTTTCTCTTTAGGAGTGAGGGAAATTTGCCAGTACCTCATGGATAAAGCTACGATGGTCAAAACCTTTGCTTTGCCTATTCTTTCTATAAACTCATCCATTGCAAATGCTGGATAAGTATTATATATGGGAAAAGCACTAACATTTGGAGTACACAAATGGACCTAGAAGATCCATGGTTATCCAGTCAAATGGGACTTCAACATTAGAAACAGATACCAGTGGTCTCCTGAATCTGGATTTGGTGCTGTATAGCAATCTATACAGAAGTTCTCAATGTCTTTAATTACATCATAATACAACATAGCTAAAATTCTGGCTTTGTATTTTACCATCTCTATTTGTCCTCCCAAAATACGGCTATGTGCCAGTTTCATCACAAAAGCTCAGAAAGGTTTTATAATTTTAAGTGTGGTATTTTTGTCTTTGCTTATCCTGTACAAGTCAGTCAACAGCTCAAAAGTATGGTTATGGAATGTGGACAGTAGTCAAGCTTCTCATCTGTTTCTCTTTCTGTTCTGGCTATATTTCCCTAATTCTGCTTAGTATAGCAATAACCCATGGCTGGCCAAACAAAGCCAGGCATGGGGAAATCAGTATTACCCACACCCAGCAGTGGGTTATTGCTATTATACAATGACATTATTTAAGAAAAAATACTTATTTTTCTTAAATAATGTCCTTGTATAATGGTGTCATGGTGTTCTTCCCCTTTGTTTTTGTATCCTGGGGCTTTCTTGTTGTACTGCCCAAGTGTAAGGGATTTACGTTCCCATGCATACACAGTATATCAGTGTTTTTAAGCAGAAGCAATGGAGAAAGTTAGTTCCCTGTTGCCTTTTTTTTATTTTTAATTTTTTATAAATATGAAATCAGGACTCTTGGGAGGTACGAGAGGGATCAGATGGAGAAAATACAAGGAAAATAAGGTACATTTTTTAGTTTTGAATAACGGACCTGATTTTCCTAGTTTTTTTCTCTGTCCTGTCTCTCTTGCACCTCTGGACTGTCCATATTTCTAATTTTATTTTATTTTTCTTTTTGGTTAAGAAAAGTTAAAAAGTTACAGCATTTTCTTTTTGGTCAAGAAAAGTTAAAAAGTTACAGCATATATTAATAGAAGAAAGCCCAGGTGACTGGACTTTTTTTCTATTCATATATGCTTGATTTACAACGGGCATGCTGGTTAGGCTGACCAGTCAGCATGCTCGTTTCTGAATGTTAATGGACATTCATTGTAAAATATCTAATTTTCCCACTGTGCTTTTCCTAACCTTTTCATTTTTAAACTGCACATCTGCCAAGTCAGGAACACTGTCACCAGGAGACTGACATGAAATACATGGTACGGCCTTTTCATTTACAAATATAGGGGCTGTGTTTCTTCTACTGTTCCTTCCTGTACACAAAGCAAGTCATACCATTTTACTTTTGGCACTTCCTTTACTTTTACCTAAGGAACTTCTGTCTCTTCTGAAGTACCAGCTGCTGACAGGCCTGTATCTGAAAGCCCTCTGTTTTAACACTACAGAGGGAAACCTAATACTCTGCTCATGTTCCTTTTCTGTTTATCTGGACCATATATTTTTATCAATGTGACTGCAGTCTGCCTCCCTCCATTTCAACTATGTGTATATTCAGGGCTGGGATTTCTTCATAGTTATGGCTATTGTTGCCCCCTCCCACATCTTTATTAGAGGTATAATCTGTCAACAGAGTATCTAACTGTACTCCCTTCCCTATAATTTGCACAATGCCTTGAACAGTTGTGAGATTATGTTAAATTAGGAACCAAAGCTATAGGATGTAGTACTTCACCGAACAGGACTGAATTTCTGCATGAGTTATAGTGTACTCTGTCCCTATGAATGCATATTACTCACACCTTTCTCTTGGTAGTTGTTTTATATACATACTGTATATACATATGTGATCATCCTCCCAGAATCTAATATCACCTTCAGTTCCTTCCATTATACCAGTTTGGTGCATCTGGCTAAGTTAGTGATGGCAGAGAGACTATATAGTGATTCTTCTACTCTATCCGTTACTTCATCACACTCCATTGGGACATTTTCATTATCAGCATATGGATTTCAATCACATTTTTAATACACAGCATTTTCATTTTCATTGGTTATAAAAATTTTATCTTGTTAGGTACGGCATTCCTATTACCATTTAAAAATGCTTAACATTCTGTCCCCTTTTGTCATATGTCAGACATTCTATTTCTGTTGCAGACAATTTTGGTTTGCTCACAGGCATCTGCACATTCTTGATTATAGGAAAGTTACTCAGTTTTATACAATGCTTCATTAGCTAGCAACCTTTCAAGTTGTTGTTTCTTTCGGCTTTTCCTGGTTAGGGGTCGCCACAGCAGAACTCCGGTCCGCTAATGATTGGCAGTAGATTTTTACGTGCCGAGTTGCCGGCCCTGACACACAACCTTCAACGAAGGTACACCCATTCACGTATGTCTCCACACAGAAGATGCTCTAGCTGAGAATCGAACAGGACAACGTCTTACTGTGAGGCGACAACGCTACCGCAGCACCATCACCGCAGTTAGCTAGCAACCTTTCAAGTAACACAAGCAATTTATAATCACTCTTAGTCACCCTGAAAAATTTAATTTACCTAAATTACTTGGGAGTTCCCATTTAAATCTATCAGCTGTTAAAACACAGAAGTTTACTTTCACTATTCACTTCTCATTCTAACTGTATGTTTAAAGTGTTTAAGATCAGATATCTGTGCTCTTATTGCAAAACTTGAATTAAATGTCTATTTACAAAATGTCATTGTTTATGTTTCAGAAGAGACACCAGTCCTAGCTAGCAGCTCTTGTTTAAGTTTTTGATATATATAGCCAAAACCTCATATGGCATTTTGCGGTTTAACTGCTTCCATTGTATGTTAGCAAGACAGAATTATTTCTTCCTAGTTACACACAAAGTTTTCTTGTGTGACATGTCTTTCTTTCAAACGTAATGAGGTAGACTTCAGTGTCATCATCCTTACTCAGTTTTTTTATTGGTAAGGTAGGCTTTGCACTGTTGTTATCACAGTCATTTGTTCCAGGATACTGACTAAGTGTATGTCGGCTTGTCTGTCTGAGACATCACTACTTTTTTGAAGAACCACTATGTGTTGACCCATATTTGTTTTGATCTGCCATGGGTCTACAGGTTTCTATGTTTTGTTTGGCAAAGTGTAGCATTTCACTCACAAAACCACATCATTTCAGTAGGGTGCGCACAGTAAATATCAATGGTTCTCTTTTCAGAGAGTCCGTTAACGTGAATGCTCATTAACCTGCAGGCTGTAGTGTAGGAACGGAAAAAAACAGAAATTTGTTATATAAAGACCACTTTACATCTGCTAAAGCCACCAGTGATTCAAATAATATACACCAGAAACCTTTCAGTTTAAGTAAAGTTTATTTACAATGCACAGTAAAATTCAGGGTTATTTCCAAAATGAGTTTATTATTGTATAACACAATTCTGCTTATGTAAGTTTCCTTTTAAATACTGTCAAAGAGTTAGCTGTTACAGTCAAAAGTCTTGTTTTTTCCAGCTTTGTCATGCAGTCTAGTAATTCTCAAGTATATTAACAAGAAGGATCTTGCTACAGTAAATCCATGACTTCCAATGATCCCTTGACATTACTACTACTTCTTCTTGTCCATGCCCAGCAAAAGTCATTATTCTTGGCCTCAGAATCCCTCTGTGTGAGAATGGATCTATAACATTATAGTTACACAAAGACCACCCTTTAAAAAGACCTTTCTGGGTAATGCTCATCATACTATTCTATTACAAGTTTTGATACAGGGAGAATATGTAAATTACATACAGACATTGGTTGGAGGTCAGCCTCAAACCTTGTGAATGGGAGGCAAAGACTTAACAGTTATGGCAACTGGTCTCATGTGTTTTCCACACCTCCATCAGCATTTCTCATAATATATATTGTTTATTTGTTACATCATAGAAGCATTTCTGGCCTTTTAAATAGCCATATAGATAGATACATAACATGCATACATACATACATACATGCATGCATACATACATACATGTGTGTATGCATGCATACGCACATAAATACATGCAAACATACTTAAATACATACATACATACACACACACACATACACACACATAAATACATGCAAACATACACACATTCATGCCTGTCTACCTACCTACATATGTACCTACATACAAAGAGAGGTTCGTATGTATAGGGGAATTATGGTTGGCAAACTGCTAGAAAATCCAGAAGGTCATAAGTTTGACAGCCACACCTACGACCAAGGTTGATCAAATGTATTGTCAGTAATCCTGCTCCAGAAACTGGAAGCTTCAGGAAGTACAGATACTAATCCGATGGATTACCCTAATTATAAGTCTTAAGCAATCCTTTCTTGACATACTATACTGCCAACTTTCTAATTTTTAGGTACAGTAATTAGGACCTACTGGAGAAGGGTGCCTGTCAACAGATTCAGTTCCACATAGCCCATCAAGCAAAGCAAATTTGGTCTATATGTGCGTGATTTTCACCAGACAAAGAATTTTATGCAAAGTCGTAGAAATATGAGGGAATGAAATGCACCTCAATTTGCCATTTTGATAAGGTTACAGTACATGGCACAACTATTATGTGTTTATATGAAAGTGACAAAACCCACTAAGTTGTAGAATAAAGCTCAACTGAACACCTCTGACAGCCTGCTGCTGATGCTGTCAATATGCTGGGCACTTCTAAGATTCATTTATTTTTTGCTTCTGATATTTTCTGCACCAGTAATCTTTTTATTAGAATTTGCTAGAATTACTATTTGGTGGTGAATGAGGCAGCGGAATAACAAGACCTCTTCTTAGCCTGCCTCGATTGCCTTCTTGAAAACAAGATGCTAGGCTGTTATTTTGGAGCAATGTGTTTGCTGAACAATGCACAATGATGTTTGCCTTGACAGTACCTACACTACGAAAGAACAAACCGGTTCCATGTAAACTTCCTTAACTGTGCTGAGAATTCTGAGCAGGTCTGCATGGCACTGTGTGAATATCTGCAGTGGTTCTTTCATACTGCATTAAATAATACCTATTTATTCCTAATTACCTATTATCAGTCTTTCTTCATTAAAAACTCAAATGTCATTCTTGTTAAAATTTTAGTTATCTATCCTTACACTTTTTAGTCTGAAGAACATGACTGTATATTTTATCCTGTTTGGTTTCAAAAATCTAATTTCCTAATCACACCACAAATAATTTACTTTGGGATGTAATTCACCATATAGAGTATGCTTTATTCATGGAAGGGTCTTACTTAGTGTATTCAGACAACAAACAGACCAAACTAATAATGCCAAATTTAAAAGTCATAATGAAACATGTGTGGATTATTTATTAGCCTGGATGCAGAACAGTTTATCAAATCTGGAAACTGATGCACAGCTGAGATCCAAAGCAATCAATTATTGGAGCATCTGCCTGTGAAAGATATGATTGCAGAGACATCCATAAGTCACACCAGGAGCATTTCATACAATCACAGTTGAATGGGGGTCTTAGTGAGTTAAATTTGCAAGAACTCATTGGACTAAATATGGCTTCACAGAGTAATTTGCATTTGGAAAATAAATAAATGAAACACTGGATTTGATACCTTCACACATAAAACTAAAGGAAGGGCTATGGATGGAGGTGTGTTCCTGCTTTATTGCAACCTTCCATTATCAGCAGTTTTCCCAGCAAAACATTGGATATATAGGATGAATCATAGTCACTAAGGACTATGGGTAATTTACTTCTGGAAGGTAGACAACTGCACAAAGACAATATTGGTAAAAAGAATGACTAATGAGTGATTTGGTAGAACAAAATTCACAGAATGTGTTTTGACAGACAGCATATCACCACAAAACCTTTCCCAGAAAATACAACCTAATCGGAGATGCTGCATCCACACAGTAGGTTATATTTAGTTGTGAGGTATGACAGAATCCTTCACATAAAAAGATACAGTACGTTCTCCCCTTCTTCTTCTGCTTTTTCCCAGTTAGGGGTTACCACAGTGGATCATATGTCTGCTCATGATTGGCAGTGGAGTTTTACAGTGTTGAGTTGCCAGCCCGGCACCCAACCTTCCTTAGGAGGCACACACACGCACGTACACACTCACACCTAGGGCCAATTTAGAGTGTCCAATCCACCTACTGTATGTCTTTGGGATGTGGGAGGAAACCAGAGCACCTGGAGGAAACCCACGTGACCACAGGGAGGACATGCAGACTCTGCACAGAAGGCACCCCAGCCGAGAATCAAACCAGAGAACCTCTTGCTGTGAGGTGGCAACGCCAACCACTACACCACCATGGCCGCCCACTCAGCTTTTTTTTGACAATACACATTTTGGTGAAACAAACTTGTAAACTATGCTTTACTTTAAAGTGCTTCTGTCATCTGTATATAAGCACAGTGTAACATGTCTGCTAAAACAGAAGAAGTAAAATAAAATATACATAGCTGCAGGAAAAAAAAATTAAAAGAGAATTGTTCATGAGGAAATAAACATTAAGTACTGCACTGCATTTCAGATGTGAGATCTGATGTTACTGTTACCAAATGGCCTGGCTGAAGTTGGCAATAGTGTCATCCTTTGTTAAATATTACCTTAAGTTTAACATTTACCAACCATGGTATCTGCTTTAGGTAGTTGTCTGTACCAATTTGCTTCCACTCTCCCATAAGGGCACTGAACAGGAAGTACAATAAACCAATCCAGACGTTTCTGGCTTCTCTCACAATCATGAAACGTGCCTTATAATGCCTAATAGTAATTTGGACCAAAATATAATGGTCAAGGAACTTAATGAATGAAATCTGAATAATAAAAGACCATTAAGGAAATACTGTTATTTAGAACAGTAGTTACAATTTGTACTATGACCAAAACATGTTCTGATAATGTAATTCATGTACTATAGATTAGTATAGACAGTGGATATACCATTAAATTAGAATTACTGCAGGAAGATGAATTATTGTGTTTTAAAGATTCTGTCCATCCATGTTCTCATCCTTCAATGCAACAAGAAAACCAACGAACAAAGTCAGCAAAATCAGCAAACACCAGTTCCTTCAGTGTCTTGGGGAACCCGTTCTCCAACCAGCAATAGCAGAAATCCTGAATATCTAAACAAAATGCCAGGCAACCAAAAAGCGATAAAAAGCAAGAAAGTCTGTTTAATGACATCCAATGTAACATCCAAGTTAAGCGCTTTCACTTACATCACAGTAAGCTTCATCAGAACTATGAAACTCTAACTGACATACATTTAAATAACTTATTTGGCGCCAAAAAATACAAAAACAACAGTCCTTTAAAGTGATACAGTAAAAACTATAATATACAATTATACTTTGTCTGTGACTATCTAAAATGTCCTATAATATCTTGATAAAACTTGTACAAATCCACATAAGTCATTAAAAATCAAATGAACTATATAAAAATCATTATAAAAATCAATTCAAAGCTAACAAGGGTTTAATAGATATAAAATCATTGAGTCCAGGTGGGGTAGAGGCATCAGTATATATTTGCCATAGTAGTTCTTTATAGGACAATAATCCCTTAAAATTACCCCCCCCAGAGTCTATTACTACATTGTCCAATATTGCAAATTTGAAAAAATGCCCTCCACCACACTTATTTATGTGCCTATATAAGGCATTATTAACGTCCTTAGTTTTAATACTGTAAAGATGTGAATAAATGCGTTTATTAAATTTTCTTTCTGTTTTGCCTATATAATATCCTGAACAAGCCATACATTTAGCAATATATATATAACCATTTTTGTTTGACAATTTCCTTGCTTGAGTCTAATTTCTGTTTGAGTGACATTATCTAATATAATCTTTTGAACCTCATATATAGAACTGCACTGTCTACATGCACCACATCTGATTGTGTGCTTGTTATTGTCTAACCTACCCCGAATCCCTTTTGCTAAGTAACTCTTGATATTCTTTCTTTATATAGGTAAAACAGAAGGAAAATTTAATAAACTCATTTATTCACATCTTTACAGTATTAAAACTAAGGAAAACACAAGGATAAGGACTACCATGATTATGCAGCAAAACAGTTCTTCTTTATTTAGTATAAAACAAGAGAGATGAGCGCTTTCACGTACAAACTGTACGCTTCTTCAGATCTATACAACTGTAGCTAAGATAATGCTTATATAGTACATTTAATTGATAAATTGTTGTATCCATTAATTAGTCAATTAGCATAATGATTCATTACCTAAAGCAGAAAAGCTGTTGCTTCAGATAGTAACTGTTACTTCAAAACGAGGCACTTGCTATTTCTAAGGAGAAGAACATTGTATATATCTATCTAAAGGCTCACTCTAAACATTTAAAATCAAATTACACTGATAACATAAAACGTACATATAAAAACATGTATAAAATCAATAACTGGTATATGAAAAAATAATAATAATAAAACATATATATATGTACGTAAAAGCTGGTAACATGATAGCATATTTCATTCATAGTGTTATCATTAACACAAAAAGCTCGGTTACTATAAGAAAGATACCCTAACATGAAAAAGGAATACATATATAGAAACAGTGCATAAAGTGTATTGTACCATCATGAAGCGGCTCTCATAGCTGGAGAACATATATCGCTATAAATTATATAGCTTATTCAATCAAAATAGCACTGCATATATTAATATAAAACGGCAGCTTGTGTTTTCCTACGTTGTTCCTGCTGCCGTGCTTTAGTGGTGAGGACCTTTGGAGGCTTTGCTGGGATTGTGCTACATATTAAAACTAAGGACGTTAATAATGCCTTATATAGGCACATAAATAAGTGTGGTGGAGGGCATTTTTTCAAATTTGCAATATTGGACAATGTAGTAATAGACTCTAGGGGGGTAATTTTAAGGGATTATTGTCCTATAAAGAACTACTATGGCAAATATATAGTGATGCCTCTACCCCACCTGGACTCAATGATTTTATATCTGTTAAACCCTTGTTAGCTTTGAATTGATTTTTATAATGATTTTTATATAGTTCATTTGATTTTTAATGACTTATGTGGATTTGTACAAGTTTTATCAAGATATTATAGGACATTTTAGATAGTCACAGACACAGTATAATTGTATATTATTGTTTTTACTGTATCACTTTAAAGGACTGTTGTTGTTGTATTTTTTGGCACCAAATAAGTTATTTAAATGTATGTCAGTTAGAGTTTCATAGTTCTGATGAAGCTTACTGTGATGTAAGTGAAAGCGCTTAACTTGGATGTTACATTGGATGTCATTAAACAGACTTTCTTGCTTTTTATCGCTTTTTGGTTGCCTGGCGTTTTGTTTAGATATTCAGGATTTCTGCTATTGCTGGTTGGAGAACAGGTTCCCAAGACACTGAAGGAACTGATGTTTGCTGATTTTGCTGACTTTGTTCGTTGATGTTCTCATCCTTGATCATTCCCAATGTTCTTGTTTTAATACAGTGTTACTTTAACTTAAATACTTTTCTTGGAGTTTAAAACAAGTTTTAGGTTAGATATAGAACCAGTTCTTGCATTTCTTTCACAGAGATCAAAGGGATTAACTGATTCTGATTTGTGGGAAGAGTTTAAGCTATAGCCTTTTTTAGTTAAATTATTCCCTCCACCGGAACTCTGGAAGTTTACATTCAAACTTCCAGCGGATGCATCCAGAATCTTTTGATAAACTGAAATTATGGGCTGGATTCACGAAGGCTTGCACGGAGTCTAAGAGTAGAGTAAGACTCCATGCAGCCAACATGTCTGCCGAGCGATCCAGGAACAGCCGGCAGGGGCGTGCAAGAGAGCTCCTAAAACGACTCTTGCATGGACAGGGTTAGTTTATGCAAATTACCTCATTTGCTGCTGAAAGCTATGCAAATTAGGTAAATTTGCGACCAGGAAACATTAACCTGTCCGAGTAAGAGTAGTGTTATTTGCAGAAATGTACTCGTTGGCAACTGAGTACCGTTCTGCAAATAGCAAAACGGAGCCATGACAGCTCCAAATAAAGGATGCATCCAGTTGAGGAAGCCTGCCAATGGCCAAATATACAGCCATTGGCATTTTTATCTATTGCAAAATAATTAAAAAATATTTTTTTTTCCTCGATCTCCGATGTTTAAGTGTAGCACAGTGCCATGCAAACGTGCGGTGCTCTAAAAAACAGAAAAACATAAAATAAAAGCCACAAATAGGGATTTTATTCAAAATATTCATCTGCCATGCAAGTGAATGGCAGGCTGAAGACAACATGGCTACTGAGTAGAGGTTGCTAAGGGGGGAAGCTCAGTCTGAGAGATGTAACCAAGCATTAATCGGCAATCCTATGCAAATGAGGATAAGGATAGTGAATCCTGATTTTTCCTGCTATGTGAACCATGTCCTTAGAGTGTAAGAGTAGGATAAGGGGAGTAACAGAGTAGAAGATGGGTGATATCATGAGGGGGTATGTATCAAAAAGACTGTAAGCTTATTGGAGCAGAGTGGCATGTGTTTGCTGTGAGTTACTCAGGACTAAAAGAGGTGTGTCTACAGTTGTCTAAACTGAAATCCAGAAACCGAAGGTGTACACCGTGGCTATCACTAAAGTTTCTTGCAAAGCTGCCTACACTGTGTGCGCTTGTGTGCGCGCGTGTGCGTGCGTGTAAACCCGTCTAAGCCTGTGTGCACGTGTGTGTGCCCGTGTAAGCCTGTGTAAGGCCGTCTAAGCTTTTATACACGAATGTGCACCCGCCTAAGCCTGTGTAAGCTTGTGTAAGCCTGTGTGCACGCGTGTGCGCTCATGTGTGCATGTTTGTGCGGCACTGCCCCCTGTGGAAACAGAAAGGGAAAAGGAAGGAAAAGAAGTAGTAGGACGTTAACCAAGGAGAACAAGCAGAGCTGCCAGGTGAAATCAATCAGAATCAGCCAATTACACAGGCAGTACACTAGCCCAGCCCAGTCCAGCACTTAAAACTCTGCAAACAACATTCCCCCATGTTTTTCTCAGAAACACTGCAACACTGCAGTCAACAAAGAGACGTGAAAACTTAAAACGCTTAAACTGAGACATAAAAATGTTAGGGGCTGCCATTGCTGTTATAAAGCAACATGTGCAAGATGCTGAGGGTGATGCCATTGCGAATGCTGCTGAGCAACCCACAGTGAGGAGACAGAGAAGAGTGTACAGACCCAGAGTAACCTACCAGGGGCTACATGAGCTGGAGATAGTGGAGCACTATAGAGTGGACAGAGACCTCCTGCAGCAAATTGTTGAGCTGTGCAGGCCACGCCTCACACACAGAACCAACAGAGGGGAATCCATTCCAGTGGAAACCAAGGTATGTGTTGGCCTAAGAATACAAGCAACAGGTACCTTCCAGAGACAAACTGGTGATATGATGGGGATTTCACAGGCATCAACATCAAGGGTACTGCACCAGTTCCTGAATGCTATGTCACCACATGTCGGTGATCATGTATATTTCCCCGATTCCCTTGAGGTATTGGCCAGCAATATGCGTCTCTTCCAGCAAATAGCGGAATACCCTGAGGTAGTGGGTGCAATTGAATGCATGCACATACACATCAAAGCTCCATCTGGTGAGCGGGGTAGGGCCTACATCAACCGCAAAGGCTTCCACTCCATCAACTGCCAGGTCATGTGTGATGCCCAGGGCATAATACTGAATGTGTGTTCTGGGTGCCCTGGAAGCTACCACAATTCCCATATCTGGCATCTGTTGCAGCTGTACCAGACATTTGCCAATGGGGACATCCCTGACGGTCACCTAGTGGGGGATGCTGGATACACACTGGAGCCATGGCTGATGACACCCATCAGAAATGCAAACACACCTGAACAAGAACTCCATAACGAGGCACACGCACAAACACAAAATGTAATCGAGTGTGTGTTTGGGATGCTCAAGTCACAGTTCCGGTGCGTGGACACATCTGGTGGAGCCTTGCAGTACTCACCAACTACATGTACCCAAATTGACATGGTATGTGCCATGCTACACAATATGATCCTGCAAAAACAGCTGCAGCAGGAACAGCATGGGGTAGGCCAAACAGCCCCCCACCATTGCCAAGGCCTGCACAGGCACAGCGTGGCTCAGAGGAAGAACAACCTGAGCCTGCCCCAGTAGGCAGAAGAAGGTATGCCCAGTATGACTTGTCCTTGGCAAAGAGGCAACGCATAGCACATACACTGGCTCAGTAGGAACCATGGAAATGATACCTCTCTATGACTCGCACATAAAATAAAAGGGATGCCTAATGTGACACTATCTGTTTCCAAACATGTATAGGCAGTGTAGTATGTGCATCCAACATAGGCAGCCCTGCAGCACCACCTGAGGCATGATTGCCATGTTTTAAGCAATATAAAGTAGTGCTAAGCAGCTTTCACCAATATCTAGTATATGTAAACAAAATTGCTCGTGCAATGTTGGGCAAGGTCAGGGCAAGTTGAGCAAAGTCAGTTAAACATGCTCATATCTGCTTTATTGTTCCTTGAGCATTCTGGTCTGGCCAGCATGAAAATAAAAAGCAGTGACAGGCCTTGAACCCAGGATACTGTGCACTATAGTCACAGTACTGAACCACTAAGCCATGAGAGCATTTCAGTGGCACAGACACAGCAGGACAATTGTACACTAATGCAAACACAAAGCAATGCTGTATCATGCCCCTAAAGAGGCAAATGGGTAACCTTCCCCACATGCCTATGCAGACAGAGAACATCAGGCCAGGTGTTGTGATGTGGGTTGTGTAGGCTATGAAGACGCAAGCTAATATATGTGACATTGGATGCTAAGATCTGTAGTACAGTAGTATGCCTCAAGCCAGTATGATAGGCAACAATACAGACTGTAATGGTGTCCTGTACATAGCAGTGCAGGCACAGCAAATGTGTATGTGTCAGGTGAAACCCACATCATATGTACACCCACAGTAACAATCCGGTGTGCCCACGGGTAGAAATGTACAAAGAATAGCTGTCCCCCCTGTATGTATAAATGTTGATAAGTCTATGCAAAGTGTCTCATGGAAGCCCTGCAGGCACAGCATGATCCCTGTTGATATATGACACAAAGGTGAGCCCTGCTGTAAAAATACAACTTGATTTACCATACACATATAGTATAAATGTGTATACTGTGCATGCTCACACACTCCAACAAATGTAGTGGATTTCATTCAGCATCACACTGAAAGGTCATACTGGGCATGCTCACACACTTAGGCTAAATACGGATGTGATAATAAGGGATCTATGGACAAATGTGTATAGTCATCTCTACTTCCAGAAACACATTCACAAAGTGGTCTGAAAATCCTGCTATGTGTTCACACAAACTGCCAAGGTCTGTGCATGTAGGTCAAAGGAGGTTGCCACTACTCAGCAGTCATCAGACCTGTCAGAGAGTACCACAACACACTTGCGATGAATCTGACTAGGCACGTTCAGCAGCTAGAAACATCAATGAAGTACCTTAACATGAGGATTATTGCCCTCAAATAGTTGATCCATGCAACAAGACTGAAATGTAACCCAATCTGTACTCTGTTGCCTTCTGTCTACTCAGATCATCTCTGCCCAACAGACAGGTCCATGTCATGGTTACACTCAGATCTGTTCTGAGTTACAGCTCAATGGCACTAAATGTACAGAGCCAACTGATATTGCCAACATCCTGGCAGATAGGATCACTGTTAACTTTACCCCCCTCTCACCCATGAAAGAGCACATCTCTATAATGGAAGACTGCAAAGTTGCTGTCATCACGGCTGCACAGGTAAAAAACACTCTCCAAAGCCAGTATCACAGCAGCCATGGGAATAGATAACTTCCCAGGCTGTGTAGTATCTACTTCCCTGAAGTAAACATTAACATGGAAGGCCTGTGGCTACTGAAGTTTCCAGAGGAGTACAAACTAGGAGCCATCATTGTAAACACTAAAGATGTGGACATCCTACAAAAGGGCCTCACTGAGACAGATGGCTGTTGTCCAAGCCATGGGCTGTAGCTCAATGTCAAAAGGTGCATTATCATCACCTTTGTTAAAAACACTGTAGCCAAGAACTACAACATAGGTGGTAGTATACTTCACACTGTAAGTGTGACAAGAGACCCTGGGTCACAGGTGGACATTGGATACAACTGTGATAAGCACATTCCCACAGTAGTCAGGAAACCCTCTTATGTGGCACACCTCATCACAAAATGTGTCTCATGCAGAATAGAAGAGGACATTGTTCCCCTCTACTCACCACTCACTAGAACTATGAAAGTGTACAACGTCACTTCTGCTATGTACCTCCCAAGACAACTACAACAACTGGAAAGCCAGCAGCAATACCTCACAAAGAGCATTAGTGGCCTGAAATACATGCCATACACAGACCATCACAAAATGCTCCATCCGTACTCCCTTGCATATCGCCTACTCAGAGGTGTTCACTGCCTAACATACAAAGCTATGTCAAACATAGAGCTGTTGGATATGATCCACGTAAAACACTCACAATCACTCTGACCTTTGGACCCAAGACCACGAGTGAAATACAAAAGGAAGGGGTGTAGCCATTTACCTTATGGATATCCACACCTTCAGGTTACTGGCACAGCATGAGGCCTTGGAGACCATGCAAGTGCAACTAACATTGGGCAAAGCTGCCCATCAGATTGTAGCCTGCTACAGATCATGTACCTTGTCTCAGGAACCTCACTCAGTATTCTGGAGAACAATGGCAAATATAAAGGTCCTATCAAACACCATTATATGAGGAGATTACAACTACCCAAACATTGAGTGGATGAATTAGTCGTATACAATGTCCTTTGCCCAATGTGTCCTAGAGTTAAGAAACTCTAACACCCTGGAACAGCTGGTCAGCACACCCACTAGAGGTGACAACATACTGGACATGATCATCACCAACATGGGGTACCAGTGTTCCACAACAGAGATAAACCCCCCGCTGGTAATATCAGATCATTAAGTAATCACACTGGACATCCACATCCCGCCCCCACACCCAGTCAATGAAACCACTGTGAAGACATTTGCAAAAGCAAACTGCACACTTCCCAAGACCAAAGTGGAATATTCCAAAGACCCCTTGCTATAGGATAATGGTAAGCAATCTGCAGACTCATTTACAAGTGCATCCTATGAGCATCTACAGGGATGCATGGAATGAGAAATCACAAATAAAACTAAGATGCACTCCTCCAAAAATAGGACAACAAGCAGGTGTTTGTAGTCCATAAGTAAGCTAGACAAGAGAAGGAGGAAATGAACACATGATAGATCCAACTTCACTAAAGGAAAGGCATCACTGATCATTATTAGGAAGAGACAATGATCGCTCATAAAATAATCCAAGGACAGTTTCTAAAGACAAATAGCCAAGGAATGTAAGAATAACAACCGCAAAGCCTTCGGTAGCTATACCAGACATGTAGTTATCAACTTCAAAATATGCTGTCAGCTACTGAAAAAAGGAATGACATACACCAAACCAACTTTTATTGCCCACACCCAGGGAGACAAGTTCAGTGCAAACTCCCCCCCATCACCCCCAAAAGGGCCTGTGTCCATCACAGAAGGATGCAGAGACACAGACGTCATGGACATGCAGGTAAAGACAGCCCTCACCAAATCTAAGAACATAGCATCAGTGTGACTGTATGTTGTCCCAGGCTGCGTCTTACACTAGGCCCATAAGGAACTACACCCTCACCTACATTCACTGTCCAGACTCAAGCGTACCACAGGCTATGTACCCAAAGAATGGCATACACTAACAGTCATCCAGCTCCACGATGGGTTTGCCAAAACAGAACCTGGAAACCATTGCCCAATATGTCTACTCAGCTGGGTCTACAGAGCTATTGAGCAAATTGTCATGGAACCCAGACATTGGAGATCTCCAGACACTGGACTCTACACAACTTCACCTTGTTAAAGGCAGAGCCTGTCTCCCAAACCTAGTTGACTTATTTAAAACAGTTACCATGAACATAGATGGAGTGAAAGAAGTCCACACATCCCACCTGGACCTCACTAAGGGCTTACCACACCATTCCCCACTCTGTCATCATGGACAAGTGTACCATCTTGAACATTAACAGCTATGTCACAGGATGGGTGGCCAAGTGGCTCACAGATCAAACACACATGTTCATAGTTGTGGGTGCCATGTCCAACTCTAAGCCAGTCACAAATGGCATCACACAGGTCTTGGTCCTGGGTCCCCACCTGTTCAGTAGATACTGCTCAGAGGTACAGGCAAGCATGGCAGGTGTATGGCTGAACAGGTTTGCAGATGAATGGAAACTGTGGTCCATAATTGACTGTACAGCTGGCAAAGACATCCTCCAGAAGTGTCTTGCAGAGACAGATACCTGGTGTCAAAACAATGCCCTCAAGCTGAATGGCAAAGAATGCATAGTCATTCCCTTTGGGTAATACAAAGTGCACACAGATTATCATATAGGTAGTAATCCAGCATGTACGGAGAAAGTCATTATGGCCCTGGGGACACAGGTAGATAGTAAACTCACCTTTGATGATCACATGGCCAAAGTGTTTAGACATTCCTTCAATGTAGGCCATCTAATGTCACCTAATGTAACCCACTTTGTATAGTCTGATGATGTCACCATCCTACAAATATACCTGTGGAAAAAACAACTCCCATTAATGTGTGTAGCACGTTGTGTTAATGCGTACTCCTGTAGTATCATGAAGTAGTTAGATAGGGGTTTGAATCCTGCACTGGACAACTGTATGTGGTCTCCCTGGAAAAAAGCAACCTTTTAGGAGAGTAGTGAAACACCTCAAAAGTGGTAAACTAGCCTTTGTCAAGTCTGATGATGTCACCATTCTACAAATATACCTGTGGAAAAGTGAGCTCCTAGTAATTTGTATAGCGGGTCGTGTTAATGCATACTCCTCTAGTATCATGAAGTAGTTAGGTAGGGGGTTGAATCCTGCACTGGACAACTGTTTGTTTGTGTGTGGCCTCTTTGGGAAGGAGCAACCTTTTAGGAGAGTAGTGAAACACCTCAAAAGTGGTAAACTAACCTTTGTCAAGTCTGATGATGTCACCATCCTACAAATATACCTGTGGAAAAGAGAACTCCCAGTAATATGTATAGTGCGTCATGTTAATGTGTACTTCTCTAGTATCATGAAGTAGTTAGGTAGGGGTTTGAATCCTGCACTGGACAACTGTGTGTGTAAGTTTGTGTGTGGTCTCCTTGGGAAGGAGCAACCTTTTAGGAGAGTAGTGAAACACCTCAAAAGTGGTAAATTAACCTTTGTCAAGTCTGGTGATGTCACCATCCTACAAATATACCTGTGGGAAAGAGAACTCCCAGTAATATGTATAGTGCGTCGTGTTAATGTGTACTTCTCTAGTATCATGAAGTAGTTATGTAGGGGTTTAAATCCTGCACTGGACAACTGTGTGTGTGTGTTTGTGTGTGGTCTCCTTGGGAAGGAGCAACCTTTTAGGAGAGTAGTGAAACACCTCAAAAGTCGTAAATTAACCTTTGTCAAGTCTAATGATGTCACCATCCTACAAATATACCTGAGGAAAAAAGACCTCCCAGTAATATGTATAGCACATTGTGTTAATGCGTACTCCTCTAGTCTCATGAAGTAGTTAGGTAGGGGTTTGAATCCTGCACTTGGTGTGTGGGTGTGCTGTATGTGCGTGACACTGTTGGTCAAGGTGTTGTGGGTTTTGCTTTTACTACTGTATGACATATCAGTATGCATTGCACATGTGAGCTAGCTGTGTGGCAAATACATATACATACATGTTACCTCAATGATTGCATGTGTGGGAACCCTGCTTTCTCCAAGAACTCAGCTGTCATCCTTGCCAGACTGTGCTGCTGCTTCCCAGACCTTAGGTCACATCTGTATGCTTGTGACAAGCCTAGCTACTGCAGTGATCCCTGGCCTAGGTCATCTGTGTCACACAAAGTCATTATGGTTCCTATTGGAATGTGTGTGTGAGGGTCTATGGCCGAGGTATATGTCAGACCTGTTCAAATGCAGCAAAGTTTGTCAATGATGACTATTCATAACAGGTGTTGAACAACCTTTGTGGATATGCATGCAGACCCCTTATTGCTTATGTGATCTACCGAGGGATCTCAAAATACCTTTGGAAATGTGATTAACAAGGGACAGATGACATAACACTTGGTTGCATGTACACATCGGTACCTGTTCATCATGTTGGTGGCTACTACCTATGTGGTACTGTGGGGATAATATGTTCCATAAAGGTGGATGACTATGCTTAGTTTGGCGTACAGCTTTCCAGCATGGGTTTGACAACAAGCATCTGTCTGTATGATACCCTTGCGCAGGATGTGTGTGTCACCTGGAGAATGCATTATAGGCCACAGTATGCATTACCAGATGTGGACAGACATATCCCTACTGTAATTGCTTGTACCCAAGAAAGCTATATGCCAAACAGGAGTGGTGTCAGTAATGGGTACATGTGAATACCAGTGGTTACTGGCAAAGTATAGTACCTGAAGGATCCAGATGTTGCTGTGTGTCCCACATCTGTGTGTCGGTTGTCAAGACATCATCTAACGATTGGTTATGGTCAGGCTGTGGAAGTGATGTATACTACCAGAATGCAAAACAATGACAGATAGTAACAGTATCACCCACAGCACAGTGTCAAACCATGTCATACACACATGTGTAGTCAGGTTCCAAAATGTGTGTAGTACAATGCATACTGGCCACCAATAGAAACTATGGAGTGTTACTGTGTAATACAGAGCATGTCACCCTGGCCATGTGTCCACTATGCATGTATATGCAGACAGTGCACCTCCACCATGTTCACAACTGTACACCTGCAAATCTGTGCTACACACATCCCACACATACTGTCCACTCTCTAACACATGCTGCCAATACTGCACACATCAGCCAAGTGGCACGTGGCCAGACAATACACAATTGGAACCAACAATGGTGTAAACAACACTACAATGACAATCATAGCATTAATGCATCATGCCTGCTCAGCTACACTTTCAAGCATATCATTACACTGTACTGCTGACAACATGCTAACATTGCTATACTGCTATAAAGACATCCTGTGCATCAGCACCATGGTAGCCTGTTCCTGCATCGATGTTACAGATGACAGGAGGTGGCACAGGTTTCATCATATGCACAGGGTGTGTTGTTGGTTTGCCAGAGGCCTACAGTGAGCCATCCAATTGACATGTGTGTGTATGTGTGTGTGTGTGTGTGTGTGTGTGTGTGTGTGTATGTGTGTGTGTGTGTATGTGTGTGTGAGGGGCAAGAATACTGGAATGGGCCAATGTTGATGTAATGTGTGTGGGTATGTGTTAGCCCTAGGTGTCTGCATGCACACAGTTCCACCATGTGGCTGCCATATATGGGTATTTGTGGGACAGCCACAGACTGTACCTGCGAGGCTTCACAGATCACCGTCTCTCACCACGGATACGGTACCTGTGCCTGGCAGGGGTGTTACTGACACTATCAGGTACTAAGCCAGACTGGGTACTATCCCCAGAGGTGGATGGATGTACACTGGACACAGGTCCCTGCTGGGACTGTCCAGAGCCATGTGCATGTGGTCTTCTAGGACGTTCTATGGACAGCCCACCCCCAACATTGCTGGGGCTGGTACTGGCACTATGGGAGCGGATGTGTCTTGATGGACATCTGCAGCGACTGCCAGCTGCTGATGTTGCTGGCATACATCCACGTCAATGACTCAACCGTGCCACACTGTCCTGACACATGGACATGGCATTGTGGAGGATATCTAATGTCTCTCCCCAATGTCTACCAGTGACCTCAGCGTAATGATAGATGGCACCTGCTAGGTCACGGATACTGTCAATGACGGCGGTGTTATGTGCCCTCTGTGCCCTTAGTCCCTGTCTGGTGTACCGTTCCATATGTGCCTGTGCCTCCATGACAGCCTGGAACATGCGTGACATTGTCAGACCTGTGGCACGTCTGCCAGTGGCATGATGAGCAGCAGTGCTCCTACGAGAACCCCTGGACATCTGCCTATGTGGTACCCTTCCAGACATCTGGGTATGGATGCTGTGTTGAGATGCGTGTGCCATGGATACCACACTGTCCTGGCCAATGCCAACTGTACACTGTCCCTCAGCTATGGGCATTGGTGATGGATGTATTGGCAGTATGACTGTATGCATGGATGGGGTGGACAGCTGTGTACTGTCGATTGGTGGCCCAACGACAGACCCTGGCAAGCATGCCTGTGCCTCAACACACCTATCATCAGTATCACTGTTTTGCTCGGTGACATCAGTTTCTCTGCTGCAGTGAACCAGCCCAAGGTCAGCACCTGTGAGAGGAAGACAGGAAACACACTTTACGACCTGTACATGATGTCGGCACACATGCACACGAGAATACGTGAACACATGCACACATGAACATATGCACACATGAACACACGCACACATGCACACATGAACACATGCACACATGAACACTTACACACATGAACACTTGCACACATGCACACATGAACACATGCACACATGAACACTTGCACACTTGCACACATGCACACATGCACACATGAACACATGAACACATGCACACATGCACACATGCACACAAATGCACTCATCACTAAAACACACACACACACACACACACACACACACACACACACACACACACACCACCAGCAATCCAGAACATACTCAATAGCGGGTGATGGTGGGGTACAGTATCACAAGGCAAACAGTTATATCACACGTGTCAGCATGCGGGACGTGTGTTTCCCAACAGCATGCAGTGCGGGTGTTAACAGCCCTTGCCAATAACACTATACATGTCTTTGATGCATGTGTGTTGTTGTTCAGTGATTGGCCTCACCCTGGAATGCACTGTGTACATGGACACAACAGTGCTGTGCAAGTATTATAAGCTCTGCAATGTTCTGTGTACCATCTCTCACAGGTATACATACCATGGCTGGATGTTTATCTATGTGTCATATAGATATCCATTTCTGATTAGAGCGTCTGTGTCTTCAGCAGATAATTGTGGACACAGGATTAGCACATGCATGCTATGTATACACACAGGATGAGTGGTGCATGTTAACCTGATGGAATAGCATTGCTCAACATGGCCATTGTACAGTGGTTATGGTGAGTGTAGGACATATTGTGGACATGCCAGTGCCAGACATGACATGGCATGCTACAACACAACTGCAACATTAAACATCACACACAGTGTGTGTCATGTGACCTATACACTCAATAGCATTACAAGACATATATGTGTCACTTTGTACAAATGGTGATTGCTATGCATATTGTGTATAGGTGCCTATGTTTGCACATACAACACTGAGGTGCATCACAGGTGATGCTATGTGTAGTACTGTGGCCACTGTAAATGGATGGGGTGTACTACCATGAGCCATCATCATGCAGCATCATGTGGTCACTCAAGGCTACTAATGTGTGCCAGTCTGGCACATACCATGCTGTACTGGAACTGCAGTACCATGGCTACATTCATCATTTCACAGCCAGTTGTTACATGGGTTTGTAAGGTGCACAATAGGGGGCATTGCCTACCATGAATGTGTAATGTGTTGAAGAGTGTCGCACAGCCACATGTGAGGCATCTACCCCTCAGGTATATTATGCGTGCTGTGTGGATGAAGTGTGGGATACTGTAGTGTGACCTTACAATGGGCATCTGAATACGCCATGTGTAGCATGTTAACGTGTACTGCGTATGACAGTGTTGTGTATGTTGTGTGCATGTGTATCGACTCTGCCTATCCAATGTCCACATCAGTGTTGCCACAATTGTGTGGAATGCTCTGTGTATTGTATGTGTTTTAGGCAGCTATCCACATTACTGGGATGTGCATAGTCTCACAGCAAACATGCACAGCATGCATTATGCGTATGTGTGTTACGTGTACATGGCCTACACCTCACCTATGACATGCACATTTAATTAGCAGTATTAAAGGTAGAACACACTCACCAGCATGGGTCGGCTGCCTTGCTGTCACACCAGAGGGACCTACAAGGATATGAGACACTTTGTCAGTGGCAACAACTGTGGCATTGCTACTGTGTGTTTGCAATCGTACAGTAGTACAATGGTTGACAGTCACAGGCCTACAGATTGTATTCCTAAGTATTACCATTGCACAACACTAGGCACCACATCATCTAACTACACAGTACACATCTCACATAAGCATGCTCTAACAATTGAGGTAACAGTAGTGTATAGTTATGCCATGTTACCTGCACGCTCCATGTCAGCTTGCTGGGTGACTCTGGCCTCCATGATGACACACGTTAGTTGTTGGGGTTGTTGTTGGCCAGGAGCCACCTGGCTCAGGAGCAGCTCCTCCATTCTGGTGAGGGGGGATGGATGGCTACCCCCGCCACCTGTGGCAAGCTGCTGTCTGCGGATATCAGACACATGCTGCTGGACATGTCTAATTAAATCACTGCAGTGATGGCGTACCTGCTCATATGTCCGATTATGCATGCCTATGTCATTTACCCGACGGACAAGCTCTTGCCACAGCGCAGTCCGCTCATGCTGGTCCTGGCTGGTTCTAGAGAACAGCAGGGCATACTGCTGCACCAGGCTGGATGTAATAACCTCTTCCTCCACCGTGCTATAGGCGAGATTACGATGGTGGGACATAGCCCTGGAAGACAATGAAACAATATGTGTGAGCAAGTCATGAGGCACACGTATATTTCTAACGTACAGATATCAATTAACTGCCATATATAGCAAACTATTGGATGTCAGAAGATACACACTTTCAATACCACATGTCAGTACTCAACCCACAACTGCCTGACAGTGCCTGGCACACTCTATATATCAAATCACGTTTTGCACAGCAACAAACTTACAACAGTATGTAATACTATACAACAGTACATGGCACACTGTATGCGACACAATGCACAACCTAGACACAGGAGGTATATATCATGCTAATGCATCATGAAAAGTGTAATCCATTGCAATGATTATAAAGACCAGTGACAGTATCACCGGTATACCACACTAGTCATTGATGGCAGACCCCTGCCTAACATATGTGCACATTTGTGAATATTGGTGGCATACTGCTGTACTACACTATACATGTTGCTAGATACACACCTATATCCTGTAACACACATATGACCGAGGCCATGGTACAGGCATACACACACACACACACATCAGACATACATACCAGACACATAGGTATGGCAACACAGGTGATCTTTACCTGTGTACCTTACAGTACTGTGTGTCAGTAGTTACAAGACCATATGCCTGAGGTATGTAATTTGTGAGGACTACAGGGAACACACAGAACAGTGGTTCCAATCAATGTGGACATACACCATACTGTGCTGTTTAGGCATACAGCCTCAGGTAGTACTACAGTTCATACAGGGGTTGGATTCGCCAGCAGTAACACTCAATAAGCATGCATGTACTGCTTCAGCCTACAATGGGCACCCCAGTCGACAACAAGGGACTATGTCAGAACATATGGCATACTGCTTTTTCAGCCTAGCAATTGTATACACATATTTTGCTGGGATCACAGCTAGAACACATAATACCATGGCAGAAACAGTTTCCCACTAAGCTATCACACATAAACCAAACACTGACACATTCACCATCACACTCAGTCAAACTCACATAGCAATTATTGCAATAAGTACATGTGGCTGTGTATCACTTCATAGGTAGGTAAGAGGCTATTGATCCTAGGACCTATATAAGCCTAGCCATACGCTACCCTGGCCTTTGACACACAGGTCATTGCATTTCATGTGGCCCTGTCAAGCAGTGACACAGAGGTGATTGCCTGGGTGTATTCACTATCTCCCATACAATCTTCATGATTATTTATGATGACTGCTAATTAGGACCTTTGTTTGCTATGGATAGTTGGTTTGTTCCAGAGTATGGGATGTCTCTGAGATGGGAATCTATCCCTCCAGCATGTGCTGTTTATTGTGGTCAAAAGGTTTGTGTTCCTAGAGTGTGTAACACATAGAGATTGTGATCTGTTTACGTGCAGCATGTCCAACAGCACTGGTTTTTAATTAGCTTAATATGTTAGGCAGAGGTCACCTCTGGGTAGGCGGTATGCGACACAGTGTAGTTGTGGGTTTGTGAGATGGTCTGCATAGGGCATCTGTTTGAGGCTGGTATTACTCTTTGTGAGGTATGTCTTTGTCGTTTCCAGTTGCTGTGGATGTCTTGTGAGGTACATACCACATGGGGCATTATACTCTATAATGGGCTTTATGAGTGATGAGTAGAGGGGAACACTGACCTATATTTCCCTGGCTGACACACCTTTTGTGATGAGGTGTGGCAGGTAGACAGATTACATGACTACTGTGTCACTGTGATTATTGAAGGGGAGACTACAGTCCACCTATGTCCCATGGTCTCTTATCACACTTTCAGTGTTAAGTAGACTACCACCTATGTGGTAGATCTTAGGTATGGAGTTTTTGCCAGAAGGGATGCCAATGCAGTTTCAACATTGAGCTTGAGTCCATGGCTTTGTCACCAGCCATCTGTCGCAGTAAATATGACCCTGTCTCTCTCTCTCTCTATATATATATATATATATATATATATATATATATATATATATATATATATATATATATATATATATAGACACACACACACACACACACACACACACACACACACATAAATACAAACATGCATTGGTGTACATATAGATATCCATATAGGCATATATACGGTCCACCTTTCATGGTGGGAATATCAATTATGCAAAGGTTGCGAGGTATACTGTTATGTACTAATATTGCACAGTGTTGTGCGGAATGCATTGAAGGTGTTCTTAGCACATGTGGTTTTAGCAGGCCTCACTGGCTGCAACACTGCAAACCTGGCAATTCATACCCATAGCGTTTAACCACCACATGTCATATACCAGCACTGTATGCTGTCTTGTTTGCCACACACTACAACCTACATAGAAGTATGCACATAACAACCTTCAACAACATATATATGTCCACCCTTCACAAACAGTTGCAGTATGTCCCTTGCTCTATGCACATGTACAGATGCTAATATATCTGACACAGACAGATCTCTCCGTATGTGTGTGCCATACACACACAAGGTCCACACTGTTGTAAGTCCATGGACCTCACAGCTGACCTGCTGGGCCTTGCTGCAACATGAACAGGTGTCACATGTGAGCACACAGTAATATTAGAGGGTGTATATATAGTTACAAATGCTAGATTAGTATACTAGCCTTGTACAGCTGTTGACAATACTAAGCTACACGTTAATATGACTATCATGCATTTGTTACTCTGTCACATCCTTGTTTATATAACTGTATGCGCTACTCCCCCAAACAGCCATTGTACACACTACTGTACAGAACAGAAACAACATGGATCAGATGTTTGACATTTAATGCTGAACTACATATATCACAGTCATATCCCACTGCACACACCTACACACTGATTTCTCCATGGCAGTAGTTATGCAGGGCATCTGTGCATAGATACGTACTGCTGCCACATATGGATGATTCAAAGTATGTAGAGTACTCTTCAATAACATCTACTACATGCCAATAAATACATATCAGTTACATACCTTTACTTTGTATGGGTTTGCATTATTACGTTCCGTGTGTGTAGTAATAAATGCTTTTTTATATATATGTTTTTTTTTTATTATTTTTTTTTATGTTGATTTTTTTTTTGCTGTTGCTGTGGCTGTTGCTGTTGTTGCTGCCGGTGTCTGTCTGTCTGTGTGTGTCTCTGTGTCTCTCTTTCTTGCTTTCTTGCTTGCTTGCTTTCTCTCTCTCTCTCTCTCTCTCTCTCTCTCTCTGTGGCTGCAATGAAATGATTGCATGTGTGGACAGCAAGTACAGCCTGCTTTTAGAGGTATCTGGCATGTGATGGCCTCTGCATCAATTGGTGGCCACTATTTGGTAATTCCATGCAGCCTGCTGTGTGGTAATTGCAGTACTCACTGTCATAGCAACCCAATGCTATAAATTGCTAGGTCTGGTAGGCATAGGCCTTTCAGCTTTCCAAAGTGGGGTCCATGCTTATTTGCTGTGGACACCGTAGTGTAAGTCAGAAGGTTGGTATACTTCTTCTAAATGTTGCTAAGGGTGTAGCCAGTTATTTGTATGTTGTACTCAGACATGAATGTTGCCTCTTCCAGTACACAGTTGACAGAAGAAGTAGAATTGTACTCACCCCTAGAAATGCTAACACAAGATACATGGGAGTATGGAGTTTCTTTACACCATCTACAATTAGCTGCCATACATATGTAGTTATTGAGATGTTTCCATTTGGCACATGAACTGTTTGGGAACATCTATACTGTGGATATTAATGTACTCACTTCTGCAGTGTTTGTGCTTTTTATTTTGTTGACATTATCACAGGATTCTCATGAAACTGGACAATTCCAGTACTGAGTATGCCTACCTACATCCTTGCTGTACCGTGAACACACTAATCTTTTGTACATTTGTGTGGGGATTGTCCTGGTATGATACTGTGTGGGGGTTGTAAAGTGCTGCTGTAACAGTATTTACTGCTAGAATGTCTGGTTCTGTTATCACAGTCATGTAATGCAATTCCACAACAACTGCTGGTAGAGTTCCACAGAACAGGTTTTGTGTTATGGCATTCCTACATTTCCTTTATATTCACACATTCTGATGCATGATATATATATTTCAGCAACATCTTGCTGTATCTCTACTGTGGCCTAGTGGTACTTCATGCAGTCTAATGTGTCCAAGGTCCGGGGTTCGAGACTGGCAGTGGTGTTTTATTTCGCTGCTGAGCAGAACAAGGCCCCTCATATGCAGTGTGACTAAGGCACTTTTAAGCAGTTGTAAGCAGGTTTGCGCAATGCTTAGCAATACTTAGCTAAGCGCACACATGTGCACACTCACACAAGCCTGCTAACTACTGCTTAAAAGTGCTTACTCCTGCTAACCCCCGCACTAATTTCTTTAAAAGAAAAGAAAATGGGGAGATAGGAAAGTGGTGAAAAAGGGGCACAAAGAGGGAAAGACAGTAGGGAAAACAGCTCGGGATGTGCAGGACAGGTGTAGGGAAGGTCCATAGCTGCCCATTTCTTTAACAGCAACAGTTGTGCATATACTAGTAATTTGGAGGGAATTTTGAAACCTTCCACCCCTGAGAGAGGGGTGAGGACAATGAAGTATGTTGTACTGCCAATTGAATTTCAGTGTCTGTGTGCAGCGGACATTTGTGTAAAATGGGCAGCTATGTATGGGGCGTAATTTTTTTGTGGGAGCAGATTGCCCATTTTTTTTTTTTCAGGTGAGAGTGGAATGTGAGGTAGGGGAAGTAAGTATGTTGTGGGAGGTAGGTTGGGGAGGTAAACAGACAAGACAAACAAGATGCATACAGGGGCGGAATATGACACATGGGGTGGGTGAACATAATTGACAGGGAAGGATGTTTGGAAATCGCAAGCCCATGAGCCCAGAGATGGTAACAGTGGAACTGAGATCCCCACCCATGGGCAGTGACCACTGCACCTTCACAGCCCAGAGGGTGGCTGTGCTGGGTGCTGCGTAGGAGAGGCAGGCTCACCCGTGAGTCACGCCACTCTTGCCTCGAGCTGGCGTAGGGGATCAGCGACTGAACTCTGGATCTCCCAACGCAGCACAGCCCGGACCCTTCGGATGGTGACAGGTGGCCCTCCTCCGGCCACGCTTGCATTGGGGGGACGAGCCCCATCCCCTGCAGCGCTTCCACCCAAAGGTGGCACAGGACCAACGGAGGAGGGGGGCCGGGCTGGACACTGGACCTGCTGGTGCCAGGTGCAATCGCCAGCTGAGGTGGGACAAGTGGGTCCACTGGGACCGGCCTTCCCATACGTTCTGTGTTTAGGTGTATTTAATAACAACATAGCCAACAGCATTCCAAATTAGTTGTAACAGCATGCAGTAATATTCTCATTAACCCAACACACCAGAGTTCCAACAGTTGAACAGCAAGCATAACACATACATATATAGAACAACAGTGGACATTTCAACAACATGCAGGATTGATTGGTGGCAACAGGTCACCAAGATTGTGGTGTTTGAACAGGGCACATGCATCAAAGTAAATGCAGATATTTATAGAACAACAGGACATATGTCCCAACAAATGTTTTGAGATTAGACATACCCATTGAGGTGTGGAATTGCATTGTTTATGCACATACAGTAGGGTGTAAAAGGATACCACCATTAACATCTTATATGTACTTATAGTTTACACTGCATTCCTATTGACTGCAGGTGTATATCCCCTACATGTATTATTACACTAGGCAACGTGCATAAAGTTGTGTAATGGGTTTGGCTAGTTCATTATATACCTGACCTATATCTGACATACTAACTGTCCAGGATGCAGATGTTACTGCTATGTATTTATATATTTTATTTATATTTATATATCTACATATCTGGATGTGTTCACGTGACATTATCAGTTATATTTCTACAGCCCCCTACATTTCTAGCAGCACACTCACATTTCTGGGGAACACATTATCAAGCTACTCATGTGCCAGATTTACCTATGCATGGCAGCCATTAACCAACTGTTGAGGACTATATATATATGCTTCACAGCTACTGGCACTCCCTTCATCCACTTTATATGGGATTACCCAACTGTGGGTTGACAGCGCTTAATACAACAGTACTATTTATATAATGCAAGAGTACAACAACATTTCAAAGTAAGTGACATGGACACACTCCTGGTATTATACCTTTATTAATTACATTACACACTTTTCTAGAGGCTCTCTCATTTATTTGATATTACAGTGCATGCAGAAGACTTATTCAAGATGTATTATACCTTTATTAATGGGTTACAGCACTCTTTTTCAGGCTCTCTCACTTATTTTATGTAACAGTACATGCAGAGATATTATTCAGGACTTATTTTATCTTTATTAATGGGTTACAACACTCTTTTTCAGGCTCTCTTACTTATTTTATATAACAGTACATGCAGATAAATTATTCAGGGCATTTTATGCCTTTATTATTGGGCTACAACACTTTTTTTCAGGCTCTCTCACTTATTTTATATAACAATACATGCAGAATAATTACTAACCTGCCTGGTGGCGCAGCCTATCTGCATAGGCTTGCTGATTTGCAGCATGGACACCTGCAGCTGTAGTAAATGAAGGGATATTGAGACATACCTGTCCATTATATAGACTACAATAGCTATTCTTACATACTCCATTCCATGGACACCTACTCAGTAGTGGGGCATTGTCATTTCCATGGGCCTCCTGTATCCACTGGTTCAGTTGGTCCTGCTTCCATCTCTTCAGGTCTGCATGGTGGTGTCTGACCTGCTCACCAGTCCGAGGGATGCCTGTGGCACTGGTGAGATCATGTGCTAGATGGTTCCATGCCTCCGCTTTGTACTCCGTGCCTTGGAACTGGCCCTGCAGGAGTCTTGCATCATGATGATGGACAAGGAGCCAAACTATCAGTTTTGACTCCTCAATGCCGCACCGTTGCGCTCGAAAATGTGAGCCCTCTCCAGCACCGGCCATTCTGTCTGCAGATGCTACAACCAGTTATGGTGATTATTTCTGCCTATGGGGCTTAAATATGGCTCATTTCTCGCACTTATTTGTGATTGGCCGGTTTTGAAAATTCTCAGCTGAGTGCAAACCTGCTTAGCACTGAGTAAACTTTCATTAATATGTATATGTATGTTGACAGTGCATGAACAGCAAAAGCTGTCATAGCTTAGTGGTTCTGTACTTTGATTATGATGCACAGTATCCCGGGTTCGAAGCCTGTCATTGCTTTTTATTTTACTACTGGCCTGACTGGCTAGGAGGTGTGGCTATGTTTTGCCGACTTTGCTCTACTTTGCCCAACGTTGCTCTACATTGCTCTACGTTGGCTGACATTGGCCAATGTTGCGCTAGTTGGCACTGTGCGCAGCTCCGCGCAAATATGTTTTGTATGCACTAGTTGGCGTGATGCGCAGCTATGCGCAAAGCCATTGCGCTAGTTAAAGCAGTGGTTAAGTATGGGCAATTATTCTTAAATGTGCTTAATACTGGTAAATGTTGCTTAGCAGTGCTTCACATTGCTTAACATAGGTAACTTATGCATTCATTAGTATGCATGACCGTTTCACCTTCTTATATATATTTAAAATATCATTCACTACTACATAGGCCATTTAAATGCATTTTAATAGAATTTAAAATGTAAATGTCAGGAATTATTTTTATGCACAGATTTCCCAATGAAAATGGAAAGGGGAGTGGTGGAACTGGAACCGGGAATGCCTCCTCTTTGTGCGAAGGCTCTACCACTACGCTATTGCAATTTGGCTTATTTGCATATTAGTGGTTTATTTTCCTCTTCGATGTCTAAACTGCCTACTGTAGCTAAGCAATGGGCTCACCCGCGCACACAAGTGCAAATACGGGCAGCTATTTCGGGAATAATAAAAAAAAATTGTTTTAAATTTTATTTTATTTGTACAGGGGGTTTTGAATGTGGGGGAGTGTAGTGTTGAAGGTATAAACATTTGAGTGGACTCGCTCATACCTGCTGACATTTGCAGAGTTAGGCACTTGCAGGGGAGTGGATATTTGGACTGCTCGGCAGTCTGACATGCCCCCTGCACTCCTACACGCTCCGTGTTAGCCTGGGAGTTGAGTCAGCGCGCCCTCATGCATATGCATGACGCGCTGACGTCTAACTCTTAGATGGCAGTCTCCGAGTAGGACTTCGTTCATCCTACACGGAGGATTACTGAATTCCCCCCTATATCTTTAAACTTCAAATTTCTATAGTCATAACCATAAATGTTACAAAAGATGTGTATATGGCAAATAGTTCAGCACAACCATTACAGTGGTCACATTCATTAGATTCTACATCTTATCCTGGAATTTATAAGTCACAGTAATTACAGTAAATGTTAATATTGTAATATTCTGTAAATAATGTACAATATCTTAGTAAACACTCAAGCTATGCCCTTGCTAGCAGATGCATGTCATTCATCCAGTTATGAGCTTTCCTGTGAGGTCACATAGTTGATGAGATATATAGAGAAATAAGAAAATGATCATACTTCATATAAATAGTATTTTAGCAACATTCAATATCCATGTAGCTACACTACACAGTCTGCAGTCACCAGGTATCCATGCAGCTGTGCTATCCATAACTTAAGTTTTAAGATGAACATTTTCTGTAGTTGTATGCAGTGTGATTTTGGACTTATTAATGTATATAATGAGCAAAACAAGTGGAAAAAATGGTGCAATGAACACCTAGAGTGCTGACTATGTAAAAATGGTGAAGAAGCACTGCAGAGGCCCAAACAGACCACCAATGATATAAAATCCAATTACGGTCTGAACTGTAATCACAGCCAAAAAGTAAAAAACAAGAGTACATTATAAAAGAAAGTAAAACATTAAACACTTAACTGGTATCACTGTGCTTTTCATCTCAGAATCACTGAAACTTCCTCAGATAATACTTTTATTATTACCTCACATCCTTTAAATACAACCATCAATAAATTAACTCACTCCCTGTTAACTATTTAAATCCCTGTGCCTGAAGAATTATATTAAAAATCATGTTAACGAAATGTACTTAGTAAAAGATAAATAAAATCTAAAGTGAGATGTAAAGGCTTTAATCAACTTCTAAAACATCTCCATTTAAATACATATTTCGACATTGTAATATAAAGCCAACTCCACTTCTTTTACTAACATGAATTGCTTCCATTACTACCCTCTACTGACTTAAATAGCAAACAACAACGTGAAAATTATATATATGTAAAATGTTAAAGATGGTGATAAAAATAAATACCTATAATGAGTCCATACATATTCTAGTTAAAATCTGCTAAAACTATGTTTAAAAGTAATTGCCTAGTCGATAAGTGAAAGAAAAAACTGTGTAAAAAATATGTATCTGTGTTTCTATGAATGTTTTACTTTATAGTCTAGCTGCTCTTAGTTGTAACAATGGGGCTATTGAAATATTATTGTTTAAGTTTGGGGCTTCATTTGCCCTTAGCATTGTTTGTCAATATGTTTCTCTGGATTCTTTTCTTCCCATGGGCCACCTCTAATATTCCAGGGTATTATCTTCAAAGCAAAAAACAAGAACTTTGAATCTTTAAAAACAATAGGGCATTATTGTGCTTTGAGGTTGTAATAATACTAATAGATTCTTTATTTTCAGGGCTCTTTTGGTTTTACCCACAGAAATAGCCCCACATTTCCCGCACATTGCCAAATATATTAGCCCCTTAGTATCACAATTACTATATTCCTTGGCTTGTATCAATCTATCCCTATTGGGGATGTATATATAACTAGCATTACTGATATATGCACATTGTGTGCATCTCCCACACTTGTAAGTCCCTTTTTTCTCCTGGGATTACTCTGAAGAGTTTTATTTTTCTTTTCTAATATGTCCTTAACATTTTTACTTTTCTTGTAGATAAATTGAATAGAGCCTTTAACTAAATTCTCTACATCTGAATTTTTTTAAATAATTCCCAATAGGAGTTGATGGTTTTTGTTATGATACTGTTGTCTCTATTACAATTCGTAATAAAAGCCCATTTATATCCTGGATTATTTTCTCCTTGGTCAATGTCATTCTTACCCTTGTTTTCCTCAATATAATGTCCTTTCTCCCAAGTAGAGGCAAATACGTGTCTACTCGAGCCTCTTTAACGTCTTTAATTACTTCTGTGAACCTCTCAGGGTATTTTCTTTCTAAAAACATGTTTTTAATTGTTTCACACTCCTTTACAAAATCATTGTTGGTGCCTCTACAGTGCTTCTTCACCATTTTTGTATATAATGAGCAGGCAAATTTAGATTCCTAGAGGCACCACAAGGATTATCTTAGAGAAAACCCCTGGTTGCTTTACTAGGGTTTAAGTAAAACAGATCAAGATTTTCTTGTGAAGGCTGATAGCTGACAGAAAAGACTGCAGTGTAAGTATTTCTGCTTTATTATTTTACTTTAAAGCTCTTTTCTTGGAGTTTTAAAAGTTCTAGGTTACGTTATTAGGCAAACTTTGTGTTTCTTTCTCTGAAGTCAAAGGTATAAACTGTATGTGATTTGTGAGAAGAGCTGTAAAATAGCATTTTATTACAAGAAAGGAAAAACAAGTCAAGGGTTTCCTGAAAGATCTCCCAGAAAAGATTCTCCGCCACACAGCATCTACCCTTTCTGAGTTCTTCAGCCCAGTATCTCCTAACCTCCCCACCCTTAAACTCCTTTTAATTGTATCGCATTTGCTCCTGTAAGGTATCATTACAACATTATAGTGTGAAGGCCCTCCACTTGTGTTACTTAAACTTCATTTATTCCCCACCCCCACCCCTTCATATCTTCCCATCACCTGGTTGTATACTGCCATACCCACAGCTTTAATCACCAACTTTTATATTAGTACATAGTACTGGAAAGCTGCCACAAAGAGATAAAACAGAAACTGTACAATTTGCTTAAACTGAAACCTTACTTCAAAACATGCCACATTGCTGACCTTTTGACAAAGGTAAAATTAAGTTTGCCTAACAATACGCATTTGCCTAAATTACACATTAACATAGGAAGGCTCTTAATTTAGTTTAAGATAGAGGAACTATCTATGCTAGGTTTCACAAACTTGGTCGATTATTTTTCTCAGGTGGTGAAACAATACTCCTGTATGAAATTACCTTAAATGCACATGCATGCACATGAACACAAACTCACAAATACAAATACAGACACACACACACATATGCACCCGCTCTCTGATATGCATGTAGAAATGCTAAGGTCAGGAATAAGCCCATATAATGGAATTCACATACAAACAAAACAAGAAGAAGCTGCAAGCTATCTATGACAGAACTCTTATTCTCTTAATATAAAAGTAACTTAAAATTGCCATTAAGGAGTGCAATGTCATGTATAAATTCGGGGTCACTGCTAAATCTAAATATAATCACAAGGCCTTCCTCAGTTACATTAAAAAACTTAGACTCATTGTCTATAACATTACCAAACAATTTTAAATAAATTGTTCTACTCTGATCCTGAATTTATTGCTAATATACTCACTGACAAATTTGGTGTTTACTTTATATCCCCCCTAATCCAACCTGATATTCTTCCCACCAGCAACTGTCCCAACCCTCTTAAAATCACATTGGACAAGGTTATAGCCACACTATTCAAAACCAAGAAACACCTGTTCCCTGAGACCTGATAATATCCTTGCTTGTCTCTAGAAAATGTCAAGGACCACTTAGCCAAGCACCCATTAAAACCACTTCAGCTTAAGTAAGTCCATGAGTATTTTCCCTGAAATGTGAATAATAGTCGTAGTAACACGATTACACAAAAGCAGAGCCACACTAGGACCTTGAAACTACAGTCCAGTTAGCTTCATAAGTATAGCATGTAAACTCATGGAATGCATAATTGCTGAGCTGATAAAAAATTATATACGTGATCTACAAATCCTGAACCAAAACCAATTTAGATTTGTAAAAGTAAGTGCCTGGTATTCCCAGTTTATTTTTTTGAAAAAAGTCACAGAATTCCTGAATGAGGGCCTGTTATTCTATATTGCCTACCTTGGCCTCACTGAAGCCTTTGACACCATCTTACACACTGGCACCATAGATAAACTATTTCAGTTTCACATAAATCCATTTGTAATCCATTGGATAACCCTTTGGCTCTCCTACAGATGTCCTACTGTTAAGCTAGGAGGTTCTTTCACTAGCCAAAGCAGTGTCACAGGGTGGGGGGGTCATAGGACTTTGCCCTGGCACCCCTTTCTATTTGTTATCTACTTCTAAGATGTGAAAACAGAAATCAAGGGACTGTGGCTAACTAACATTTTTGAGGAATGCAAATTTAGTGTAATGTTAAAAATCCCATGTAGATACTTAGATACTCCTGCAGGGTGTTGACCAGACCATTCCCTAATATTTCAGTCATGGGTTCACCTTAAATGGTATAAAAGTACTATAGTTATCTTTGGGAAAGACCCTTTCCCCTACTTTTACTACACAGCTAGTGTTTCTCTCAAAGCACAGGCAATTATCTGGGACTTGCGTATCTGTGTTGATAAGCTTTCTTTTAATCACCAAGTTCCTGTTGTGGTTATTATGTCCTACAATTTTGCTAAGCTGTTTTCTAGGAGATTCTCTCTAGGTCCATGTTTACCTTTCCCTTATTAAACCTACACTTAAACAGAATGCCCTTTTTGAAATATACCTCACAAAGCAGTTTGACTGGGTTGGAAGACCCAAAGTTTCTAACTAAGAAGATTTCTGTATACACAATTTAAGCTACCTTTAAAGACTAAAAATCCTATCCCTCTGCTCTATCTGGCATAGGCTTCTGAGGAGTGATCTCCATTTTTCTTTTTAAGCACTGAAAGTAACTATCCTATTAATCTTCCTCCACCATCACAAAACTAACAGTCTGCCTAACACTTATTCTAATGACATCAACCACAAGATAACAAGACCTGTTGGCATAATACATTTCTAAGCTAGTATAGTATCTGCTTTTGGAATAACCCCTGCATGCACGTCAAATAAGTATCTTTCTCTATCCTCAAAAGTAAACTGGACGATTGAATGGGAGACCATAAATTCATACCTGGGGTATGTGGATATAATCTTTTTACCCAGTGTAATTAAAGTAATCTCAATATGAGGGAGTGTCATTGGTAAGCTTCTTTAAGGCCCTTCACACACAATCTTGGTAGGAACCAGAGAATCTGCCATTACATTGGCAAAACTTCTGAAGACCTTATGCACAACAGTCTCACTAACCTTATATGTATCACATATTACACAATTTTCACAATGTCTACAGTATATCAAAGATGTAATCACTATACCACATCATTTGGGAGATTCCATAGCAACAAGATACATGTGGGTGACACTCAATCAAGATAAACTCAAAAATTCATAAAATAGACATTTTATCCTGGCAACCCAAAAAAAAAACATTCCAGGATGTGATGACTCCATTATATATAAGATAGATACATGCCTCACTTGATTTTTGCTCTCTTTAATTTCTCTAAATCTTTTGGGTTTCTAATACCATGGCAAGGATGGACTCCATTCCTAAGTCAAAGTACAATTAAAGTTCATGAAATTAGTATGTTTTCAATGTCTGATGTTAGCCAAAAGTGCTCTTCACAGCACCCATTATGTGCCCAGTAATAACTTCTGCAATTTGTACAAAGTTACATGGATTGGTAACATATCTAAATACGATTGTAGATTCCTTTTTATAAGACCTGTTGCTCCTACTACTATCAGAACTGCCTGGGTATATTTCTTCCACATTGCTCTCATTTTTGCCTGCAGATACTGATATCTTATGACTTTGTGTCTCTCTGCACTTAAGACAATGTAGTAACTACATGTGGCGATTTTAGTGATCAATGCTACTTTTGTCTTCTTTTCATGGGCCACTATATCCAGTTTTCTAGCATCTATCTTTTGAACAGTTGGTAATGGGTGATTCCATGTGATATAAACTTCATCATTTTCTATGATGCTTTGTGGCTGATGTTTCCAGTGTTTTTCGACCACTTCACTACCATAATGTTTGCACAATCCCCAGTGCAACAGTCTTGTTACATTATTATGCCTTTAAGTATAAAGCCCTTCTGCCATTAGTATGTCACAACTAGCAATAAGGTGTGTGACAGTTTCCAATTCGGTTTTACAAAACCTCCATTTGTCTGTTTCTCTTACATGTTCATAGGTTCATAGGTTAGCACTAGGCTAACTGCCCTTGTGAGCTATTTTAAGCCTAGCCAATTATCCCCTGTGAGATTCAAACCCTGTACCTTGTGTTTGTAAGGCAAACACCTTAATCATTAGGCCACCCTCCCAGCCCTTGTAAACCAGTATGTACATAGCCCACTATCTTAGGCCGCCAATATTAATCTTTCATCTCTTGGTTTGAATTCGCATGTCCTTAACCATTTCTGCATTTGTTCCTGATCAACATGAGGTTATTCCTGAAGTTTTCTATACTTGCAACTATATTTATGCATTTTCCACATTTCTTGCCTTCTCATCTGGTCCTTCACCTTATAGTCTGCCTTTTGTTTTTTGGCACATTCAGTTGCTGCCTGATTTTTATCTACTTCTGGTTTCATTTCCATTCCTGCATGATGCCGATATGCTACTGCTAGATTAAGCAGAGAAGTCATCTTATATTTATCCTCCTTATGTTTCAAAACTTTCACTATGTTTGGGTCTTGTGAGGTCAACAGATATGTGTGTAGTCCCACGATTGCAGATCTGTACATGTAATCAATTTCAAGGAGGCCCATCCCTCCTTCAGAAATGGGAATATATAATCTTGGTGTACAATGATTTTTATAAATCATTTGGTGCGCATGAATCATCCTTCTTGTTTTCCTGCCTAATCTATCCAACATGTTTTGGGGACAGTCAGTCACTCCAGAACTGTTAAGTTAAGACAGGAAGAGCAAATCGGCTTATAGCCTGGATTTTGTTTCTAGATGTCAATGCTGTTTTCAGGATTAATTTAAGTCTTCTAAAGTATTCCTTACTAAGTTTTATTCGCATTTGTTCATGTTTATTGTTGATCACTCACCAGTTCCCAAATATTTATACACTCCCTCTTGCTCAAGTTCTTTTATATCACATTCTTATCCCAAACTGATGTTGTCCTGGTGCTGGAGTTTTCCTGTTTTAAAGGTTGATTTTGCACATTTATCAAGCCTAAATTACATTCTTATATCACCTGAAAAAGTTTTGACAACTTGCAGTTGTGCTTTCAGTTCCTCTTCTGATGCGCTATACAGTTTTAAATTATCAACAAAGAGAAGATGAAAAGTCTTTACACTTTGTTGTTTTCAAGGAGCCAGATTATAGCCATGGCCTTGGCCTAAACTGTTAAGTAGACAGCTTAATGGGTTAAGGGCAGGACAGAATAGCAGTGGTGACAGAGAGTGACCCTGGAATATCCCCCTTTGAAATTTTATCCCTGGAATAATAATTTGTCCTTCATCATGGCTTAATTGCAAAGAAGTCTGCCACTGTTTCATGGTCACTGTAATGAAGTCGATCATTGTAGGGTGTATCTTATGAATTTGTAAGCACTCTTTTATCCATGAATGTGGGATACTATCAAATGCTTTTTTGTAGTCAGTCCATGCCATAGTTAGATTCTTCCCCTTTTTATAGTTCTCCACTATGACTTTATTTAACAACAAATGCTCCTTTGTTCCATGTGACTTTCTTTTATTGCCCTTTTGTTGTACTGCCATAACTAAGTTTTCTTCTAAATGACTATAAATCAGCATTAATTCAAATGTATAGTTTATACGTTGTCGGAAGGCAAGTTATTGGTCTATATTTTTTCAGATAGTTTGCAGGTTCACTCTTAAGTAGGAGCATTGTTTTTCCTGTCATTAGCCAGGTTGGTGTCTGTTTGGAATGTGCATATAAATAGTTCTTACTCATGGTCAAATCTTCATGCAAAGATGTTAATATTTTTAACCAAAAGTTAGATACTGTATTTGGGCCTGGGGGTTTCCAATTAGAGGTTTTTCTTAACTTTGTTTCAATCTCTCTGGCTGTTACTTCATCCCATTTCATATCCTGTACCTTTAAACTTCTTATTCTTTCTTTTACTTTTTCTATCCATTTAACATCTTTGGTATGTTTCACAGGATCTTCATAGATACTTCTCCAAAATGTATCTATGTCTTCTTTTTTTGGTGGTCTTTGAGTTCGTTTTACCTTGTTTCCCAGTTGTCTATAAAACCTTTTTGGGTCATCAATAAATTGCTTATTTTCTACTTTTCCATTATATTTATCTGTGTATCTTCTAAGTTTTTCTGCCTGTGCTGAAATTTTTAGTTTGTAATTTGCGATAGTGCATGATAGATCCTGATCTACTCTAATACTGCACCTTGCTTTATCACATCTATCTTTCTTAGCATTTTTGTTGATCTATTCCCTCTTCTATAGTCTTGTAACAGAGATACTCCTTGTCTTAATTGCTTTATAATTTTCTCTATTTGATACTTCAATGATGGTATTTGATTTCTCCCCTTCCTTTCCCTCACTACCCTGTGTTCTTGTAGTAGAACTTTATCAGTTATTAATTTAGCTGCACAGTAATATATCCTGTTTGCTTCTGTTATATCGCATGGATCTCTATGAACAGTCCTAATTACTGTGTTCATTTGTTTTACCAGACTTCTGACTTTTTGGATTTTATTGACCTTCTGCAGTCAATTTCTTTCATTAACCTTAATATATCTATCTCTATTAAATCAAGCCACTCTTTTCTTAGCTCATTTTCTTCCAAACTGAGGGAACATCCCTTGTTCCTTGTTTTCCATTTCCTGTGGGCATTCTATAGAAAGTTCTATAGCATCTTCCTGTGGCACATTCTCTTCAATTTCATCCTGTGCCATCCATTGCTCTGTCAAATGGGAACTCACTGGCCTATCACTCTTCAACACTGACTGCATCAGAATTTCCACATATTACTGTTTCTTCCCTTGCTGTTTAGCTTCAAGTGAACATTTATACTGGTTGCCTGTGGAAGGCTCCAAAATATATTCATATGGCACCTGACCAATTGCTTCTTGTTCCATTGGTTTCCCCTTAATTCGGATATCAATTGCTCTATCCTGTTGTGGTGCTTTTTGAATTAGATTTTCTACACTGAATCCTTCGCTTCAGAGGTACTTCATAACCTCATATTCTATATCTTTAACTTCTCCATTACTGATCTCCTTTTCTCCTTTTCCTCTTTGTCTTCTTATTCTTTTTGTATTGTGAAGTTTTCCATGTCTGGATTCCTTTGCTTGTATTTCTCTTCAAATATCTTTGGTGCTGCTCTTTTTGTATTGGTTAGTTTTACTTTCGCCTTTTCTTAAATATTACACCATATTAAATCTCTATTTCTTGCCCATGTCCATATTTCTTCTTCAGATGTCTCCTGATCTTCCTGTTTCTCCTTACTTTGAGGGCTCACTGCATCATGTTGTGATGTAACCTGTGTTAGACTTTCTACACCAAATCCTTCACTTCACAGGCATTCCATAACTTCAACTTTTTTTTTTACTTCTACTTTACTAATCTTCTTTTCTACATTCTCTCTTTGTGATACTATTTTTTTTTATTGTGAAATTTCCATATCCAGATGCCTTTGCCTGTATTTCTCTTCAAATATCTTTGTGGCTGCCTTCTTTACATTGATTAACTTGGCTTTCTCCTTTGCATAAATATTGCACCATATCAAATCTCTCTTTCTTTCCCATGTCCATATTTCTTTTTTATACTTTTCAAATATATATATATATTTTTTTTTCACATTTCCTCTGGTGCTTCTTTTTCCAAACAGATCAAAGTTTCTTGATCTATATACTGTTTTTCACAAATCTGTTGTATTATTGAACACAAATTTTCATTTAAAGCTTCTGACAGTTTTTCCTGTGGAAATATTTTCCTTTCCTCTAATTTGTCTCTTAATCATTCTGTATATCTTGTGTCTGGAAATTATAGGCTTTTTGCATAATAGTAATGATAAATAATTTCTTTCTTATCCTTAATAGTCCACTTTATCAACTTTATGGCTCTTCTTTGCCCTATCTTTTTTTGTGATTTTTGTGGACTAATACTTCCTTCTATGACAGGTGGGCCATCCTCCCCCTGGGCCTAGCCCCATTGTAGGAATGCTTCTGTATTTTAAGGATTCTACACTGTCAAAATTTCCAGTCCTGGCACCAGTGTGCCTACCAGGATTGGACACTTTTTTATCCTTGGTCTTGTGCACCCAGCTCCGTTTATTTATCTTTAACCTACTTCTGTCCAATATATATGCCATATAAATACAGTCTATATAGCAGTGCCATCTTTGTGAGATTTTGTGAAAAACAGGGCGCACCTCACGAAGGAACTCACCAAGACTTGAGGATGGATTCAATTTCAACAATACTACCCTTGCCTGCTGACTTATCTTCTCTCTCCATTCAGATCCCAATAAGACTGTAAATGTGTCATGCCAAGCTGTAGCTAAAAATAGGGACACTGTCATTTATATTTAAAAATAATGATATTTGTCACATTGTTTGCTTCAGAAAGATTGACAGCCATCTAAGATGCTCCTCGGTCATGTACATGCAGTAATAGAACATCCTAGCAAGCATGGGCAAAAGACATATGCTTAATAAAACCATTTCACCATCTCACATGTTGTGTAAATATCATGACAAAAGTTTGGATTTCAGTCAGTAGCTAAGACATGGTGTCACAAATGAGGGATTATGTGCTTGTCATCCTGAAGTGAGATATGTAACTAGGTGGAGTTCTTTACTGCTGATGGCTTTCACTTCTCTATTTAGGGAATACAAGAATTGAACAAGAAATGTTCAATTTCCATAGTGACTTTTTAAGTTGCTTCGAATTCCAAGGCGTAAATAAAAAAAAAAAAAAAGGAAAATTATACATGATAAAAAAATAAGTAAAAAAATTAGAGGTGAAGACAGCTTTAACAAATGCCTAAATTATGAATGGTAAAATTGGTAGCCTACATGCTTTCCTCCGTCTGCTTGGAGCAAAACTGTACCTAGAGCAGAAGGGTCACTGCACCAGGTACAAGCTGTAGAGAGGCCATGATCAGTAACATAGAAGAGGTTCCAGTCAATCCCTGTAAATCAGTGGTGTGATCGCTGTCTTTGGGGTGCTGGGTATGAGTGTCAATCAGTCCCTGCAGCTTCAAGATTATTGTTAATGATTAAATAGTAGCTGTTGATATTCTGGATGCTGAAATAATTTCAAAGACTGCTTGCAGTGTATATTAGGAACTGTGGCAAGGAGTTAGTATTGCTTCTTGTTACAGTTTCTAAATGCTGTTTTCTACACTGTCAACCTTGTATGACTTCTTTTAGATTTTCAGGTCTGATTAAGGGGTGGGGTGGGGGCTGGGAGATTGTCCAGGATGTCAAATGACCTAGCTACAGCTCTGGCTTGGAGAAGGTTAAATACATGTACCATTAAAACATAAATTAAAGATACAAACTGTGTATTATAAATTCCAAAATATATCTCCTTTTATTCTTGCCGACGTAATGAGATAGGTAGTGGTATATCAATTTTGAAGAAAACATATGGAAGCCAAAATCCAAGACACGAATGTATGACAAGAAATTTTACATACAGTATTAATATTTGCAGTTATGAATTACAAACACCATCTAGAACAACAATCAAGCATGTCTTGACTAAACTGCAATATGCAAAAATCTCTTAGAATATGGTCCTTAGCAATTTTTAATTACCCAGTCAATGGCTGGGTAAACATCTACTAAATGTCAAATGAATATTTTTAAATATTTATTGACTATTTTAATCAAAACATTCTTGAAAAACAATAAGATATCATAATGGCAAACTGATGCTCTTTCTGTTCCCCACCTATGGTATTCTCCTATATGATTAATACAGGTCATGAAATCATCACCTTCAATCTGAAAATAAAATCCAATACAATCCTAAGTAAATTCAACAAAAATATCCTCTGTTAAAATCACAAAATAAGTAACATGTACAGTTGAAACTAGTGGTACTCCTTAGCTTTCCAAAATTACCCTAGGGATAAAAACAAATATAAATTAATAAAATGCAGTAATTGCTTAAATTTCATATCAAATCATACAGATCTAACTATGAACCCAACTTGGACTCAGAGGTTGAAAGGATTTTTTTTATTGCAGCAAAAAATGATTGGGAGACATTGTGACAGTAGCATGTTAAAATAAAAAAAAATGAATTTGATTATACAAGACATAGCCAGTGAAGGGTCAACAGCCACATGGTACACAGGGATAAAAATCATTGTCCTGCCCTGTGTTACCCCTGTTTTATTTGCAACATGGGCTGTGAAGGGACCACAGGGGCATGATGGAGTGAGAAACTAACATCAGCTCAGCCATTCTGGGCTGAATGAAGTAGCCTAGGTTTGCTGAAATAAAGTAGTGTTATGAGCATGTCAAAATCTGTACTGCATAAGAGGTGTACCTGTTAGTGGCGAGGTTGCACATGCCAGGAAGTGCACACACACTTCTATAAGTCAGCTATAGAAGAGCTTACAAGGTTGTTTTGGAGGGTGGCAGGAGTTAGAGCATATTTCCCAGCCAGAGTGGCATTGCAGTAGAGTTCTCTATCCACACACCAGCCTTGGACATGGGCCGGTGTCAGGCCAAGCATGGGAGAGGCTAAAGCAAATCCAGTAGCCCCAGTGAATAAGGGGAGTAGCTAATGGCATCTGATAGTGAAACAAAAAACAACATAGTCAATGTGGTTGCAGAAAAACTTTGCTGATGAAGCTCTGCCAAGAGTGAAAGTGTTCATCTTTTGTTTATACTTAAACTGTGAGTTAAACAAGCAATACCAGCTTGAATCCTGTTTTCTTGTTTTCGGTAAGAATGCAAGGTGATCTTGAACACGGATCTTACGTTAGTAGTTATAACAACAGTCCATTTGAGCATGTCAAATGTCATTCCTGTGCAACTGGCTTTCCCCTTTTTTTGGTTTGTTCTTTCTTAAGCTAAGTGTTTACTACCCTTAAGCTAGAAAACTACATTTCTTCACTACTAGGTTTTGTTTTATATATATATATATATATATATATATATATATAGAGAGAGAGAGAGAGAGGGAGGGAGAAAGATAAAGAGAGATACTATTGCCATGGTTGTAGAACAGTAGTGAAAGGAGAAACTCCCATAATGCATAATTGTTTTAAACAAACGCAATACTTGAGTAGCTGTAATAAGCCACTAAAGGTCTGATCAAATGATGAATAAAATACGGGCTAAGCAACAGGACACGAGCCAGTATAGAGAGCTATATTTCTATCACCAGTTGCATCTCATAGGCTGTGTAGTGGTAACATTTTGGACTGTTTTTCTCAAATGTAAAAGTGCGGAATATATTATAGGTAAACAAGGGTGTTGATGATTACAAACCAGGTAACATAATTACTTAATTAGAAAATGTTGATGTTCATGAAGATGGCTTATAAAATGCAAACCCACTACAATAGTAATGCCCTAATCTTTAATGTAAGTAAATGTGGCATCATGAAAGGACATAAATTATAATTAAAAAAATAGATGGGCAAATCATGAAAAGCAATACCACCATTATATATCCAGGGAAAATGATATACCACAACTTTAATGCTGATCAGTGTAAATCTATCAATGTCAGAAAAACATACTCTCTGGGAACACTAATTCAGATTGGTAATTAATTGGATGCATTACTGAATATGTCCTTCAATTTGTATCTTTCATTTAAGGCACTAAATAGAACATGGAAATTTTGAAAGATTTCTTGATAAAGTAAGTAGTATGAAATTTTGAAAGATACTTGATAAATTAAGTAGTATGAAAACTTGAATTATTGAGAAATACCTCAGAAACTGCCTTATACTGTGTTTGTTGTGATTTACTAAGAGGTGACCTCTTCTTGGTCTGTAAGGTAAAGTCTGATCTGATTCTATTTGAAAGTCTGTGCAGAGCAAAACCCTGGGGCCACTAACACCACATCAGGAAACCTAATGTTAAAAACAAATCTCAGTAACAGAAACACACTATATTACATTGCAGAGTGCCTTCCAAAATTATGAAGTACTATCCTTTTTATAATCAGAAGAAAACATTCATGAACTTTCTTAAAAAATAATCTTGAAATTAATTTTGAATTTAAGACTTTTATTAGGGCTCCATGTTGAATGGGTGGCCACGGTGATGCAGTGGTTAGCATTGCTGCCTCACAGCAAGAGGTTCTCCGGTTCGATCCTCGGCTGGGGTGCCTTCTGTGCGGAGTCTGCATGTCCTCCCTGTGGTCACGTGGTTTTCCTCCGGGTGCTCCGGTTTCCTCCCACATCCCAAAGACATGCTGCAGGTGGATTGGACACTCTAAATTGGCCCTAGGTGTGCGTGTGAGTGTGCCTTCTGTGGAAGGTTGGGCGCCGAGCTGGCAACTTGACACCGTAAAATTCCACTGCCAATTACTGTGTGGACAAGGTGATCCGCTGTGGCGACCCCTAACCGGGAAAAGCCGAAAGAAGAAGAAGATTAGGGCTCCATGTTGAGTACTGACCCTATGAATTTTTTTAACACAAACAGTTTCATATTGCTCCAGATAACATTAACATTATGACAAATGCCATCCAAATACCATAAGATGAATATATGTATATGTTTTTTTTTTTTTTGTATTGCTAATGTCAATTAAGGGAAGTAATAAGCTTGATCTAGTTGCAACAGATAGGGTAAACTAAAATACTGTATATGGTTTTAGCTACTCTGCTATGAAGTTGGATCATAATACTTTTATTTTCCAAAGTAATATAAAATGTGATAATATTAAAAGCTCTTTACAATTTCTGGAACTTATGTAAAGCGTAATAATTTTGCTTTAAATTAAGTGATCTCAAAACTAGAGAGTTATTTTAAGATAAACTTGTATCAGGCATTATGCATCTATTATATTATATGTCATATCCACTTTTACAAAAATATATGTACCATTATGAGAAAAACACCTCTTTTATTATCAAGTTGGGAATTCACTTCATAAAAATGGATTGACAAAGTTGCTTCTGAAATGAAATAATGCTTAAAAGCTTTCTCAAATTTAGATATTTTGTAACACCTCTCTTTATTAAATATAAAAGACATAGTATCAGTCAAATGACTCACATTTTAAAAAGGCATTCATATAGCATCAACTCTCTTAGGACCATACACATGCCTGTTTAAAGCATATTGTGCTGTCTAGAAATTACCTGATATAATAACTGCATATTCACGAAATAAAAAAATAAACTGCAATGTTCAATCATTTTTTATACTGTGAGTTTTATAACTGACTTCATATTTGTACTCTTACCTGTGAAAATGGGAGCTATAATTAATTGTATTTGGTCTAAGAGCTTACTGACACTTCATAACCTAGCTTAAACGTGGTTATAAATTAAACATTTTTTAAAGATTATGCCTCTGGAATTTAGGGATTTAGTATAACATAAAATTTGTTGAGATGCAAATATGATTTGCAGTACTTCTGGATAGATTCAAAGCATGAATCTATTAAAATAATCAGATACTGATCTGTGGCTTTCAATGCAACTTTTTGTCTTGTCACGTAGAGCATAATAGTGTGGATCCAGTATCAGTCATAAGAATTTATGATGAAATGCATGAGTTGTGTAGTCTACAAAATGTTGGGAATACTTCGAGAAGTAAGAATATCAACATTCTCTAAAGATGAAGTCAACGTAACTAGCTTATTTGTAAGTGAATGTTAGACATAAATATTTGAAAGTACTTTATCCTACAACTTCATTGTCACATATATGAAGTAAAACACTTCTGGCAATTATTCAAATAAAAAATAAATGTTATTGAGGCCACATGACATCCTTTTAAACCTTCAGTAAAATACTCAGGGTTACAATTTCTTTCTGCAGGTACAAGCACTGGGTCGATTTATGTTCTGAAATCTATGGAGGACTTGATATCTGTGCAGTGAAAGCTGTCCATGGCAAAGATGGAAAGGACCACATTATTGAGGTAAGATGCATTAAATAATTTTATTACAAGCAAAAGTAAATGGAGCTGTCAAATTCAACCATCTATATCACTTTGCTGACATTATCAGTTAAGGTCATGAAAAAAGTTATCATTTGAAAAGAACACTTAGTGACACAGTTGTAGCTGTTCATGTCTCCTAACATGCTTGTCAGTTGTTCTGCAGTGATCTTCATATTTGTAACTGACCAGCAGCTTCATATGTACAATAAAAAGATCCAACTCTCTTACTTTTTGAGTCATCTGACTAGGAGATGATAATGTATTTTGCCCCATCAGAAATATCTAGTTTTCTTATTAACAATGATGTTAAGAGAGCACCATAATTCATTTTTCTTTTCCATGTTACAGTGCGCTACGTGGGTCAGTATTCTGTACACCAAAATCCAAAGAACTATTGCATTATTCTGAAACATTAAAGTACTTTCTAGTCCATCATTTTCTACACCATTTGTTAGAATTTCGACAACCCCATCCTGTAGTCTGCTATGAATGAACTTGCCCCAAAGAAGACCTTAAAATCCAACAATAATCACTGCCCAGCCATTACAACTTGTATTTATTACCATAACTGTCATGTGACTCTCCTTCTATCTATAACTACTGTTTCACAACAATGCAGACTGACAAAGAATAATAACTTATGATGGGGACTTTTAATATGGCAAGCAATGCAAGTCTATGGCTTAAAGTTTAAAGCGCTGACATTTGTAAATACGTATTTAGGAACTACAGAATATGAACTTTCTGTCTAACATGTAAAGGATTGGTGAGCACAAAGATAGACAATTACCATAGCATAACAACCAAAATGCTGAGTCCTCACAAAGTTTAAAATAGAAAGCCATGCCATTATTGAAATACAGTACCATAACAAAAGAAAAGTTCATTGCAAATGCATTATAAGGCAGAATACTTGATGACATAATTTGGCATACTGCACAGCTGTTCATACTCCTTATATTTTTAATTTGCTACTTTTCCTCTTCCAAACACTATACATGTAATTTAAATAATTTCTAAAATGTCTGTACAAAGTCTTCATGGTTCTGCATTGCCTTCAGGAGTATTTCTATATTTTGCTGCTTAAGAGATCAAAAGTAGATCAAATCACACATAAAGCTACTTGATATGTTAATGTGAACTAATAACATGATAAAGTATATCAACAACTACTTATATTTTTGTCAGTAGAATCTCAGTGGAATCTCCAGTTTTATTTAGCAGTGAACTCATTGTTCATTGTGTTACTTTTAAAATTGATAAGTAAAAATGAACGTTTTAATTGAATATATTGCTGCTGTGGTTATTACGGTAAATAATAAGCAATGGGCCTGCTTTGGCTGTGAGTTGCTGCATATTAATGTGGCATGTTATATGTCTGAATATAATTGTCCAAGGAAATTATACTACATAATGCCATCTGTACATTACAATGGTTAGGCATATAGCTTGTCATACTGTCTATTTAAAGAGCAGTATGACAATATCCATCAAAATAGGTGCTAGAGACAGACCAGAGGAGTAGGGCGTGGCCAGAGATGATCAGGTACCCTCTGTCATTAGAAGAGTTTCATTCCTGCAGTGGAGTCATTGGGTGACAGCAGACATGGAAGTGTCAAGGAGCAGTCAAATGGCAAGAGAAGGGTGCTTACTTTGTTGACATTAGTGCAGAACTGGTTCTGTGGTAGAAGAGTGAATATAGCCAAACATAAAATGCCTTGGCCATACTTTGTCAATCTCAGCAGAATGTGTCACGTAGCCTTCTATCCTACAGGACAGAAGCATAGCTGTGGTGGAGCAATGGGGGCAGCCTCTCATGACATAAGTTGTCATGGGGTAAGATAGACAGATGCTGATTTGTTAGTAGTCCAGGACCAGTATTTACTTCCATACTGGCATTTCTGAGTGCTGGTATAGAAATGAATTCTGATACTGCTTTTGCAACTTCTCATGACCGAAGCAGTGTTTTGTGTGTGGGGAGGTGTAAGTTGCAGCAAGTTGTTTGTTAGTTTTTTTTTTTTTGTTTTTTTTGAGGAGCAGAGAACAGGGTAGACTGGAATGGCAGGTCAGGAATGTACTAGACAACTGGCAGATGACCAGAATCTGAGATCATCACTTTAAGAACATTTACTAAGAAGGACAGTACTTACTTGAACTAATTATACGTGCAGTATACACTCTGCAATGTCCTATAATATAGACAGATAGATCAACAGACAGACAAAGATATATTTGCAGAATCTAAAACCGCAATATTACCGTGAATTAATAAAAAGAAAAAGAAAATAAATTGATCAGCTAGCTCTAAAGATAGTCAGACAATGAAGCAAAATAGCATTAAAATTTAAAATGAAGAACAAAGGCATTATTCTGGATTATTAACTAATTCATGCAAATTCCTTTTGATATAATTTTAATTGTACTCTTATATTCTATATAACTGTTTAGCATTTTCTTATCATAAATGTAATGTGAACAAATGTTGGGTATAGCTGAATTTTGTTTACAGCTTTTGTGCAACATGTTATGTTGGCTTTGTGATAGCAGTGTTTTTATCCATTTCCAGAGCAATTACTGTTCAGTTTTACTGAAATGTAAAGCTTTTGTCATTTTATTATTTAGAGAATAGATACTTTGCTGTCTATATAATCCATCTTATCTTACTTAAAATGAGGTTCAAAAGCTTCTCTCTCTCACTCTGAATCTACTTATGTCATTTCATTATGTCTGAGTGACACAATTTTACTTCTCACATATTATACAGAAACATACACAGAAGTGTCAAGGAGCAGACAAATGAAAAGAGAAGGGCACTTACTTTGTTGACAGTGTTGCAGAACTGGTTCTGTGGTAGAGGGGTGATTAGTGAGTAGCCAAACATAAAATGCCTTGGCCATACAGTATCAGCAGAATTTAGTTTAGTTCAATATGTTAGATACATACATACATACATACATGCATACATACCATCTTCTACATAAAAAAAATTTTAGAAGATGTACTTGTGCCTACAGCTGTGGGGTTCTTTCTACTTTTTAGATATATTCCCTTTTTTACTTGTTATATCCCTGTAAGATACTAAGGTGATAGTGTTGTTCCTCCCATTCTACCCTCGTTATTGTTACAAATATCAGGTTATGATAACAATAGCAGTATCTGATCCCCATTTCTCTGTTTTAAAGGTTCATAAGTTCATAGGTGTTTACTAGGCTAACAACCACAAGGGCCTTATTTAAGCCTAGCCATGCATCCCAAATTTCTGACAAGTTCTGATACCCTTAATAAGTGTAAGCACGGGGCTGGGAGACGAACCATTTACAGGTTACCTGTTTGCATTAGAGACATAGGTGTCAAACCAGTGATAAATTTCCAGTTTCCCATCCATTTGTCCAAGTTGCACTTCAGTTAGGTTAGGGAAGAACTCTGCTTCACATAGATGGGGAGCCTGTTCCATAGATGGGGTAGTCCCTGGGATATATGCCTATCACTCCAGTAGGTCTTATTTATATCACAAGCAAGGTTTAAGTCTTTAGAACAGGTAATTCTGCTGCTGTTTGCATTGCGGATATGCAGGAGGTCCATCAGAGTGGAGTCTGACAACACCCTGTATGCCAGGCATAGATATCCTCTCAAAAGCCTGTAGGAGACAAAATACAGGGATAGGGCTTTGAGGCAGTCTGCACAGGACATTTTACTTATGCCATGTATTCTATTAGTAAGGAACTTCTGTGGACATTTTAAGTGTTGGATATGCCTGGTTAGGTTCATACCAAAGGGGGCATTGTACTCAATGATAGGTCTGATGAATGCCAAATACAGTGGAACAGTGACTTCCTTTGACTTAGATGACATACCTTTGTTTATAAGTTGTGCAACATAGAATGGTTTCCTCACCACTGTAGACACGTGATGATCAAAGGCTAGATTACTATCTATGTGTGTCTCTAAATCCCTGACTACTGGGTCAGCCCTAGGGGTCTGTAGTCAACATGATAGTTTGTGTCAGTGTGAGATCAGTGACAGCTCCTAATTTGCAATCATCTGCAAATTTAGTTAGCCAGAGACCATTGACATTAGCCTAGATTTCTGAGATGTAAATGCCAAAAAGGAGTGGTCCAAAGACTGATCCCTGAGGGATTCCACTTGTGTCTGGCCTCTTTGTAGAGGTGGACTCTCCAATTCTAACTTTCTGGGTCCTGTTTGTGAGCCATTTGGCTATCCATTGGGTGACATACGAATTTGTACTTAACCTCTTGAGTTTTTCAACAATGCCCGAGTGGGGTATTGTGTCCAATGCCTATGCCAGGTCAGGGTAGGCAGTGTGAATAATTTTCCCTCATCCATTGCTTTGGTGACCTTCTCCAAGAAGTCCACCAGGTTGAGTAGGTATGATCTTCCCTTAACAAAACCAAATTAGGTTGGGTCCAGTGTCTGGAGGTTTACTATATCTGTACTGATTATCTCCATGATAATTCTTTCCATGGCTTTACATATAAGACTAGTGAGACTTATGGGTCTATAGTTACTAGGGTCTGTAGATGGCCCACCTTTGTGCAGAGGAATGACTGTTGCCTTTCTCCATTCATGAGGTACAGAGCCTGTTTGGAGACTACAATTAAATAGTAATTCCAGAGACCCTGATAGGTCATGTTTCATTAGAAGGTATCCTGGGATATTGTCTGGGCTCAATGATACAGTGTTCTTGGCGTTAGATAGAGCATTAAGGACCTATTCCCTAGTGATTGCAGGGGAAGTTACATTTGATGATATTTCCTGACGGAAGTTTGAGGGGGAGAGAGGGGTAAAATTGGAGCTGCACTTATCAGCCAGGAGGTTTGCTATGTCTTTTGGCTCAGTATAGGTTTCTCCATTTACAATGAGCTCTGCACACAATTGTATATTGCCTTTGAGGTTGTGGACACAGCTAAAGAATGCTTTGTGGTTGTCCTTGACTTGAGAGGCCAAACTTACCTCAAATTTGGCTTTAGTAGACTTTATTTGTCCTCTGAGTTTTTTATTTAGTTTGATGAGAGTGCTTTTATCTTGCTAGGTACTGCACCTCCTAATGTTTGCCATGATTTTCTTCCTCCTGTTTTACATCTGATTGATTTTGTGATTCCACCAGGGTGGCTTGTTTTTTTACTTAGTTCTTTACTTCCTCCTGGTGGGTACAGCTGCCTCTATGCAGCTATTAACATGCTTGTACAGGGTTTCTGTGAACAGTTTTGCATAGGCAGCAGTGTTCTCAGGGTTTATGGTGGCTTGACATTTTGTCAGTTTCTCACTTAATAGCAGGAGGTTAGCCTCATAATAGTTCCTGAATATTCCAGGTTTAGCTGGGGGGTCCAGGTTTTATTTTTACTTCATAGGAGACCATTTTGTAGTCTGACCTTACCAGGGAAGGCATTACAGTAGGGGGTGTGCAGCAGCCATATTAATGAGCACCAGATCCAGTGTGTTTGCACCCCTGGTTGGTGTACTGACTATCTGGACCAGGGAGTTTGTATCTACAAAATCCAGGAATGTCTGTGCATGTATTTTGGTGTATTATAGGATTCCTAGTTAATAATGGGGTAATTAAAGTCATCCAAGAATATGGTATTGGGTTGGATGGTTAGTGTTTCTAATAAGTTTAAATACATGGTATGGGTTTCCAGGGTCATGGAGCTATAGCTTCCAAAGAAGTGGTATTATATTTTATCTATGGTGATTTGAACATGGAGCAGCTCAAGTGGATTGTCCTGTTTGCTCAGCCTTGAGGTATATTTATTCTTGATGTAAATAGAGACACTTTAGTCTCTGTGTAGTAGCTGGTCTAAATGTGTGGAAGGCATTATAATCTTGTACTGCTGGTGTGCTCTCCTCGGCTTTAAACCATGTTTCAGTGACTGCACAGATGTCAGCATTCTCTAGGGTAAAGAGAGCTTCTAAGCAGTGGAGTTTTTTGTTTAGACTCCTAGCATTGAGCATTAATACCTTTTGATTTTCTTGTTTTTTATTTGCTATGTCTGAAGTATTTTCAGTTTGTAAATGCCTAAAAAAGGCACTATGGGGGAAGTCCATGTTTTAGCTAATATCTGAAAACATAGAGGGGAGAGGTGCAGACCATCCCTGGAAAAGCAGCGTGGTCTGTTGACCATCTCCTTCCACACTGACAAATA